>NW_015667292.1:326598-381839 GCF_001515625.1 Sinocyclocheilus rhinocerous
GTGCTTCTAATTTTATAGCAACAGTTTGGACAGGAGCCTTTTCTATTCTAACATGACAGTGCCTCTGTGTATAAGGCAAGGTTCAAAAAGAAATGATTGATCCAGTCAGTGTGGAAGAACCTGACTGGTCTGCAGAAAGCCAAGTCCTAATCCCAGCTGAACACCTCTGGTGTGACTTTAAATGCAGACCTGGAGCCAAAATATCATTACTATCATTAATATCATCCCTAGAATATAATTACATGCTTGAACGTTGAGATTTGTACTCATGGAAATGGCTAAAGTTGTCAAACCTGTTCATTAGAAGGGGTGTCCAATACTTTAGGCAATATAGTGCATTTGTCTTGCTGTAACAGTTGGGCACAAACATTTACATTGTTACATAGTCATTTAAAATGATTTTTTAATAATGAAAAGATGTGAATGGTGGGTGGTAATGCCTGTCTGTCTCTTAATCAGACTGATGGGTCGTGGGGGGCGTATGGGAAGCACATCCTCTCTGCCAGTGAGTGGGAGAGCAGAGCGCCAGGAGTCCTGGGACCTGCTCAAGCAGCCCGGCCTGCTGCCCTGCTCTACCAGCAGGTGAGTCCACAGCAGACAAAACCTACTCCAAGTACAGTGAGAAGATTGTACTACAAAGAAGAATTGCTTTGTTGTTTGAGTGTGTGGATTTAGACATAGTAGGGCCATGTGAGTGAGCCTGTGGGCCTGTAATCCTCCTGGGACAGAGTCTGAGGCAGTGGAGCACAAGCAGGCAGGCAGAAACTGGGGCACACCCAGATTAAAGGGGCCACCTGGTCCTCCCATCAACAAGCCAGGACTTATTTTATTTATTTTGTACAGTATATGATCTTACACTACCATTCAAAAGTTTGGGGTCATGTTTTTTTTCCCCCTTTTATTTAGCAAGGACTCATAAATTGATGAGAGGGACAGTAAATACATTTAACTGTTACAAAAGTTTTATATTTCAAATAAATGCTATTCTTTTAAATAATAAATGGACAAAAATATTAAGCAGCACAAATGTTTAAGATGTTTGTTACAGTTAGAATTAAATCTTTTATGCGGTTATTTTTTTGTAGGATTAAACCAAATAATATATCCTGCCATATCTGTCCTGTCCTGTTCACTCCAAACTTGGGGACCATTATTGCAATAAGTAAATTAAACAAAACAAGCCTTTATTTTGACCCTTTTTGTTTCATTGCGACATTGAATTTTACATTACTGTGTGAGAATTTGTGCGAAAAACAAATTAATGCAACAATGTGACAAAATATAATGTTACAAAAGTTTCAACATTGATAATTAGAAGTAAAAAGATGTTTCTTGAGCACTAAATCAGCATATTTGAATGATTTCTGAAGGATCATGTGACACTGTAGCCTTGAGTAATGACTGCTGATAATTCAGCTTTCCCATCACAGGAATAATGGCTGCTGGATATACATGTTGCACTTTAAAATATTAAAATAGACAACAGTTTGTAATAATATTTTGCAATATTATTGTTTTTACTGTATTTTTGATCAAATAAATGCAGCCTTGGTAAGCAGGACAGACTTGCGGACCCTTTTCAACTTTTCAACAGTAGTGTATGTTAACAAGTAAGAATGTTTCCAAAGAGGTAGAGCAAATTTGTGCACTTCTGTGTCCTAAAAGCTAGACTGAGATGCTTCAGTTGCTACTTTAAAATAAATTATAAATTATTTTCTTTTTCTAATTGACAGCATTTCACAGATCATGTCCATAGACTGTTCCTAGTATTGAGGCCAGAACATTCCTTAATGTAGCCTGTGATTAAAAGCTCACTGTTGCCATCTAGTGTCAACTGTTGATATGTAGTTACAGATGGGTCATATGGCTGTGGTCTGCCTGGAAACATGTTCTTATGTAACCACATGTACTCATGCCACAGATTGACTGCACGATTAGCTGTGTACACTGACCTGGCTGCAACCGTTCAGCTCTGATAGTCACGTGATAAAAGAAACATATGTCAAATGAGTGTCTGAATGTGTAAGATTTTTTTTTTCTCTGTTTAACATCACATTTACAATTAGATGTCTGTAGAATCAAATACACATTATGTGACTGATGGTTAAAATTATATACAGTATGAAAATGAGGTATTATGGAAAGGAACCAAAGATTAAATTATAATTCACTACTGATGCCTACATCAGATGCTCAATTTGTAGACACCAAAATTATGCGTTTGATTCACAGGGAACACACACACACTGGCACAATCATCTGTCAAATGTGTAAATAATTTGTACCTTTACAATGGTACACATTTTGTCAGGACTCTCTGGAAGGCGTCCAAATGCACACACACACACAAACCCATAATCGACAGTAGTCACAAAGTGACCCCAAGTCATTTCCTCGAACACTTCATAAGAGGTGTTCATAAGGTTTCATTCAAGGGTGAACATTGTGATTTCCTGTGTGATTTCCTTTGAATGAACACTAATGAATAGCTTGAGAGGTGCTTTGAAATGCTCAAAGGTTTTCAATGTCTTTGTGCTCATTTCCAGTGCTCAAAATCAAAAGGTTTGTGTCCAGAGCTCTTCTCAGACATGCTCCATCACTGTTGAAAAGATCTGAATACTTCTATCTTTTTTTTTTTTTTTTTTGGTCAGGAAAGAGGGACAAGAACATTTTCATCCACAACTACTGTCACCATTGTTTTATCATATATAGCAGCTTCAAGATTCAGTCAGGAAAAAAAGATTTGAAGTGCATTTGTTCATGAAAGTGCTCATTCAATTCATTGTCTGTCCTCAGCCTGGAAGAGAATGCAGATGACTTCATCTCTTCTGTGCCGCTTCTGTCATCAGATCCAGTGAATGAAGCCCAGTCATCCAAGGTAACAGAAGTGGCTTAATGCCATTCCAGCTGCTGGCACACTGTAACAAGAGTCCACAGCAGCTGTCAATATATACACTATCATTTACTCACTCATGACTGAAACATGCTCTCCTTTACGAGGAAAATAAATCCAGCACAACATCACTTTTATTTTCTTTGCCTGTCAAACGTTCATAACAGCGTGTTGAGGTTTTGCTGTTTACTCAGTGGTTCATCAGGATTGTCAATAGAGTGCTGCAGGCATGACAACCCCTAGTTAATATCCCCCTAGTTCCCTCGACAAAAAGCCATGAGGAATTTTTCCCTTGGCTTTTGGGTTAATGCAGATAGATATGTGACCAATAAATTTTTATGGAATTTAAATGTTTATCATGGTAATCTTCACAAATGACCACAAATTTGGTACATTTTGATGCCTAAATACAACTATTACAGTAGTTTATTACTGAATTTATTTTGTTATAGAATAAAACGTGGTTGACTTTTTGTTAACCATAGTCCTCACTTCAGGCATATAACCAAAACCCCATTGACTTAGGGATGATGGAACTCAAAGTGCACTTATTTCTGGGTAATAACACAAAACTATTATGACTATAATATTAAGTTAATGAAACCATCAAAAAAAAAAAATCATAGAAACTTGAGAGTGGGTTCTTTGGACTTGGGCCACTTTGCATTCACCTCACAATGCCACATTTACTATTTACTTATATTTTTATCCATGTTAAATATTCTCCCTTTCGGTCTCTGTTAAAGGTTTTTGATTTCAAATAATTATAAAAGCATCACTTTTTGTGATGTCTTGTCGGCATTGACACATCCTGCAGGAAATGCCGATCTAGTCATTGAATGTGCTTTTGGTTGGCATACGCTTTAGAGCATGTGGCTTTTTACAATGCAGGTCAAAGTTCAGGATCCTGAGCCGCTGACAGCCCCTCTGACTGATAACCTGATAGACTTCACAGACCCCATCCCTGTAGTAAGTTCAGCACTGCCGCTCACGATATGCTTGTAATGCTTGTAGTAAGCAAAAGTATGACTCTATAATTGACTGTATGGCGCAATAATGCCTGTTCTCTTTAGGTGTTTTCACATCGTTGAAGTATTAATATTCTATTAAAATTTTTGATTTGACATAGGTGCCAGCTCCCAAACCCACAATCACTCCTCGATGGATCATTCCAGCTTCAGCACCTATAGTGAGTTGACCTCTTTAATCATTTTGATGAAGATATTACATGAAAATGAAATCTGATGATGGATTGATTGCATACTCTGAATATGATACATTTAGTATGATTTAACAGTACCTCCCAACTGACTGTAGAGTTTTAGCTGTTTTCCTGGTGAGGACTCTGGACACAGGTCCATGCATCACTGTAGAAGAACAGCAACTTTATCTAAGCGTTTGCACAGGGATGCCTCTTCATATTTCTCTGCAGCTCTGTAGATGCACTCTGTAGATTTATAGATTTAGAAGAAGCTTTCATATTGCAGCAGATGATGATGACTCACTATATCAAGCCACATGTTCAATGGAGTGTACATTTTCATTACCCTCACTTCTCACATTTCTGACTGTCCCCCTGCTTCCTCTCTCACCTCTAGCAGTCTTGCACCTTTACTAACGGCCTCCTTGACTGTACAGCAAAGATGTCATCATCTCACCATCCTGAAGGGGCTGCTATTTCCTCACTCCCCCATCTCTCTCACACTCACAATGTGATTGCCACAAGGTTTGTTTCATCTCTGCTCTGTTGAGGACAGTTGTCCTACTACTTTCCTAAGCAATCAGATTTACAATTTTCAACTTGGTAGATGATAAAAACCAGGAGGATTCATGCTGTAATTTCACCATTTTGTGGGTGTTTCTCCACAGAGAGCTACTCGAAAGTAGTGTATTCAATAAAATCTACTAGCTTTGTAGATTTGTTTAATGTTTTGATCTTTTGATCTCTCATTCTTATGCTCACCAAGGTTTTATTTGATCGAAAATACAGTAAAAACAGGAATACGGTGAAATATTGTTACTTTTTTAAAAGAACTGTTTTCTGTTTTAATACATTTTTAAATTGTAATTTATTCCAAAGCTGAATTTTCAGCAGCCATTACTCCAGTCTTCAGTGTCGCATAATCTTTCCAAATTTGGTGTTCAAGAAACATTTCTTATTATTGCTGTCGATTCTCTGATGAATAGAACCGTATTTAAAATGGATATCTTTTGTAACATTATGAATATATTTACTGTAATTTCAGCTCAATTTAATGCATCCTTGCTGTGATTAAAAAGTACTTTCTGAAATAAAAATCATACTGACCCCAAACATTTGAACAGTAGTGTGTTTTTGCATGCGACATATCAACTGCAAACATACCTAAACAAAACTAAGGTTTTAGTGCACCAGAAATTGCTTTAACTTCAAACACTGAAGAGTTGTTGTTGTTGTTGTTTTTTTCTCTTTGAATTTAAGTTTGTTCTTTATTCAGCTTCTGATTGTAACTGCCAATTGCTGAATTGATTTTGACAGTATTGTGGCTCACCCAATCAAGGACGACAACCACAAGCCCAAAGGTCTGCTGACCACTGAACTCTGAGAGCGAAGCCTTGAGCACATGCCCAGCACCTGTCACTGGACCATCAAAAGTTTTCTACATTCCAGCGCCCTGACAATGCAGGCACAGACAACTGGACTCTGGGCACGCACAGGGTTAAAATTTCATCTTCAAGAATGCTGGCTTTTGACAGTTGGCATCCGCAAACCCAGATCTCAGCGCTGATGACCAAGAATAAATGTATTGAACTCAGTTTAAGTGCACAAAGGGCTAACCACAGGGTCCAGTGTTTGGGGACCACCATTCCTTTCATAACTTTTATACCTCTTTTGAGAGACTCCATACAGCCCTTGGGTGTAGCAGAAGCACATGAATGACCCAGTCCTGTGTTGTGATGGGATGTTTGATCCACCTGCTGTCCACTTCCTGTTCAGATCTTCTCTGATTGGATGACTGTGAAAGAGCTTGTGAAACCCCTGTGGATCACAATGCATTATTGACTGTTTTTAGAACTGGAGTAGTTTTTCCTACAGAAATTCTATTTTTTAATCTGTTTTGCCTTTCTGTTGCTCTGCTTTCTATGTTTTTATGAAGAAGCTGCATTCATTGTTACACTTTTAAGTACTGTACTCTAAACTGCACAGTTGTTAGAGCACTATTGTGTAGCTCACTGAAGTCACTGAACCAAGATTTGCTGTTTGAACGTTTTATCAGTGCTGTTTTTATCCAAACATAGTAGTTATGACCTGCCTTATTTTAATAGCTCATATAAGATTTTAAATATACATGGACATATTACAACATAACATGTTACTACAGTGTAATTTGTCATCTACTGTGTTTAGTTGAAATATTTCACTGGGTGTACTGTGTAGTGTGTAAGTGCAGTTCTTAAGTGTGCGTCACTGTGTTATGTTAGATGTTAGGAGCAGCTGAGACCTCGGTCACCCACTGGCTCATACTATATGAAAACTGCGAAAGACTTGGACCATGTAAACAAGCTAAAATGTTATTCACTGTGATACAATGAAAGGAAAAGAATCACTCGCAGTCTGTGCCAGTGGTTACTGCAAATGAGAGGCTTTTCATGGACCCTTCCTTCTTTTTGATGAGTTCCACAAGCATTTGCTGCTATTTTTCAGTATACTGAAAAGTACGTAATTGGTATAATCACTGGGATGAAATGTTTGGAGGTCAAATCTTGTAAATAATTATTCGTCAGTTGTTTATATGGTCTACCTGTTCTGATTTGCTCTGACTTTAGTAGAAGTGCTAAATCACAGAAGGCAGTTGTAGCTGGAATCCGTTGATATGCTAATCATTTTGTTCTCCAAGTCTCACACCGTAGGCTTATTTACATGCAGTATATTAATGATCTGTAGATGTCACAGCAATGATCTGTTTATATAAATACACTGACTGTAAGTCTTGTCATTTTGTATAATGTGATATTCCACAAGTAAAAGATATGTTAACATTGTTATTGGACCTGTGCTTTATGTGCATGCAGTGTGTATGTCTGTGTGTGTTTATATATAGAGAGAGATACTATTGAATTTAATCTTAATGTGACTGAAATGGAGATTTTTATGATTGTTATTAATTTGTTAATTTGTTTAGATGTTACAGCTTGCCATTTACCCACTAAATTTGTTAAAATAGAAAAAGAATGAATGGCTTACTTATAGTTTGTTGGCATAATTTTTGCCTCTCAATTCCTTGCTTTAAAGTAATAGATTATTTTAAAATACATGTTGCTGATATTAAATCAATATTTGTGGGTAAACCTATGTGCATATGGCTTAAGCGTAAAAGAGAAATTTTTAGTAAATTCAATACACCTTATGCACTTGCTTGTACTTTAGGTTTAGGAATAAACTGTAATGGGTTTGATCAGGAAGAAGAAACCTTACACCAAGTTGTGCAAAAGGAAAGAATTTCATTTTCAGAATTCATTTCAGTTACGTGTACTAAAATATTCCCAAAGGAAGAATATGTAATTGTGTCAAAAATAAATAAATGCATAAAAATCCTTACTATGCAATGACAAAGTTGTGGTCATAACCTCATGCCTTTCTTTGCTTGATTGAACCTAGAAACGTCGCTGTCACTTCCTGGACTCGAGCTGCCATGGACTACTTGTAGGAGCATACTTGCTAGGTTATTCTGTTTGTAAGTTTGTCAGAATGTCTGTTGAGATGTTTCCCCTGGCAGTGTGGCTGAAGTCTCCAGTGGAGCAGCAGGTGGAGCCAGAGCTCTTCATGAGTCAAACACATGGTCAACCTTCAGTCCTCTAGCTCCTATAAGCTCCAAACTTCACGAATTAGATGAGATCACACAAGATACTTTTTCAGTTGTTGTTGTGGTTCACCTCATATTTAAGGATATTTTTAAGTAGCCTACGTTTTGTTCACCTTATATTTAAGGAAATCGTTTGACAACAAATTTATTAATTTATTAAAAAAATGACAGCATCAGAAACAATGGCAGATAACTGCTTAAAACTCGCGTTTCTTGCGATTTCTAACCAAACAGTTTATTTACCGCATATTTATGCTTATTTTACTTATATTATTTTACTCGTATATAATCATAATATCATAAAAAATGAAAGTGTTTGATTTATTCCTGGTCATAATGAAACTACAAGTCAATTGCTTATTTGCTCAAAAAAGACCCAATAGAAAGTATACAACAGTTTTAATACATTAATAATAAATAGATCATTTAAACATTAGTACCAAATAAATTGCTTACAGCAGATATAAGTAAACGTGTTCGTATGAAATCAAGGCACACATGTTACCGGAGGAATTCAGTTCAATTGCCCGATTTTATTTTATTTTGTTCATTCATTCAACACTACTCGAAGCCCCAGTTATTAACCTATTAGTTATTCTTATTAGAAGAACTGCTGATGCTTTATTTCTCTGTCCAATTAATCATTGTTGGCAATTCCCCTGTAAATCAGATCGTGACCACAGAAGGCGCAAAATCTCTCTTTTATTGGGGCTGTTCATGACATTTCATCTGGACAGGAAAATTGGCGTCAGTCCATTGGAAGTTACGAGGCAAGTTTCTTACATTTTTGGCATTAGATAATAATAGCGGTCTGTGTATTTATTATATTAGCTACATTTAAAAAGTGTGTGCACTTCCACAGTAGTATTTGGAATTGAGCATAAAGCCCTGTTTTTTCCTTTATTTTTCCCTATTGTGAACAGCACAGCGTAAGTTACAGTGGTTCCCTCACTTCTCTAATTAGTTATGTTCATGTTTATTATTAGCCAGCATAAGTTGATGAGCCGTGAGGGAGGTGGCTTCGCGTTTACTGTTGCCACAAGCACAGCTCACATCTTTTAGTTTTGCGCCTGACGCGCGATGGAGCGCCCAGCCCGCCTGTCCGAGCGACTTCAGAGAGAACTACTTAAGAGAGCACGCTTCAACTGAGCCGAGACCCATTCCAGTTGCGCATTTCAGCTTTATTCGGTACTAAAGCAGTACTTTATAAAACACATGGCATGGTGACTGAGAGGAACGGAGGCATTCTCTCGTCAGCGGAGATTCAGTGTTGAATGAAACTGTCTGCAAAATTACCTGTCAAACGCGCAGATGTGTCGAGTGTCGAGAAAGTAGAGCCGTTGAATCGACTATCAACAAACTTCTGCTGCTTTGACTGACATTGACACGTCATGGCATCAGTGTCGTGGAGACACGCGCTTTTCTTCTTGCTCGTTGGTAAGTTGCACTGGTTTGTCCTGTTTATGTCTGCATTTCAACCTATTATGTTTGTTTCTGAAATGTCATACTGACTGTAAAACGCCTAAGACAGCTAGAACAAACCAGAACGGAACTATTAAGTAGTTATCTGTTTGATAGTGGTTTATTGGAAGTGTTTTAGTAAGGTGTAAGGTGAGTGAGAAGTCCAGTGTTTTTGTTTTTGTTTTTTTTAAAGCAGTGGTTTTGTAGGTTGGATTCATACAAATACAAACCTGTTAATAATGATTGTGAATTTTATCCTCCAACCAAAAATAAAATTTTTCTGTAGCTCTCAGGTTAAAAAGTGACCACTAGCATGTATTTAGGCAAGAGTCAACAAAAGCTGATTTTGTGTTTTTAGGACAAAGGTAGTTTATTTTTTTAAATAAATGCATTTTAAGTTTGGACAATGATTTTAAAATATATTTATACAGTTGATTATAATATTTAGGCTACTAGCCAAAATGGGTTTAATATTTTTGTATGTTATGGTGCATTCAGGTAAATTAGGCCATTGAGATGATTGGAGAAAAAAATGGCCCAATTATTTTGAATGAATACCTTTTACATTTTTGTCGTTTAATTTTTCATAATTTAATACATGTTTTACTGTTTACATTTTGCCAAAAAGCCTATAATATGTTATTTGATGACAGGTACCATGTGATGTGGCAATTTACTCTGTATGGTGTGATAACAATGCAAGTATAGCTAGCATTTGAAATAATTGGATCTTAATTATATCCTGGCTATAATGTACTGTAATATCCTGACTGTAATTTTGAGAAAAACATGTAATATTTGTACGTGGAACACACATGCTCTTATCCCACTTATAGTCTTTTTCATAACAATACACAGAGGTTGGAAATTTTGCTGAAAGTGAAAAATCCATAAGTGACAAGCCCGCCCACGTATGGGCCAATTATCTAATTTTCTAATTAATAATGCATGGCATTGGCAACCTCCTTCTGTTGGAAAGAATTCATTTCACACTTACCTTAACAAGCTCGCTGAGCTGTGCTGAGCATGACTAACAAGCTGCACTCCGCTTGCCTTGATTTCCTGTCACCATTCAACTGGGATTGCTATATTTACTCTACGAAGATTCATGGCATGCTTATTTCTTAGGAAGAATGTCTATAAAGAACTTTAATGCAAATATGAGCGATTCATTGTTGTGAACTGACCTGACTCTCAGTCGAATAATGCACACATATGACTCTTCCTTTGTGACCGTGACAAACATGTATCTGTCTCTCTGATGGCAGAGGGAAAGAGAGGATGCTGATGGATTCAAGTAAGAGAATGAAGCTCATGTAACTACAGAGAACTATTTAATCAGTCTGTAAATATGTATCTCTTGAATAAAAACTTCTGCTCCAGTTAAGCCTGCAGTGAGTGTCCTATAAAATATGTAGATTTAGCAGGGGATTCTTCTGGTTTTAAAACAGCGTCAGGAAGTGAACTCAGGAGTGTATGTTAACTGATCTCTGAAATAAGCCTGCTACCTACTCTACAAAAGTATGCGAATAATAAAAATTAGATATGCAAGCTTGATTTTATGGGTTACATTTCAACCATAGATCATAATGCAAAATGTATTCCAACAATGCAAGTATGTGTTGCATTTTCACCGGGTCTGCAAAGGGCCCTATAATGGATGCTACAGCATAAAATTAGTTTCATGACAAATAATACAGTTTAGTGACCCTTTTTCCTGTCCTGTCCTTTCCGGTGCTGTCCATTTTTCTTGTTTCTTTCCTTTAGTTTTGCTATATCCTTTGCATTTCATACTTCCTTAAAATTTCCTTTCCTTATTTCTTTTCCATATTTCCATAGTTTCTTTTCTTTTGCTTTTTAACTTCTCCCTTCCTTTCAATTTTCTATCCTTTTAATTTCCCTTTAGTTTTTCCTTTTCATTCTCTGTTCCCCTTTTTTTTTGTTCCCTTTTCCCCTGCCCTTTCCTTTTCCTTTTGCTTTGCTTTCCTTCCCTTCCCTTTTTCTTTCCCTTTTTTACTCTCCAGCACTTTTTCCTTTAGTTTATTTGTTTTTCCTTTCCTTTCCTTTCCCCATTATCTTTCTTCCTTTTTAGATGACTCCTAACCCACTTTCTTTATGGATGGCTGTATCCATCTTGTCCTTCAGATGCACCAGGGGAGCCTGACAAGTCCCAGGATATTGATGGCTTCATGACTGTTAACTGCTGGCACAGAGAAAACGGTGGCTTCATGCTGTTGTTGCGAGCTGAGAGATAAATGTCAAGCACACTTTTCAAAACTGAACAAAGCTTTCATTGTGTTCCAGACCAGAATTGTGCTCTATCCCACCAAGATTCATTGCTCTGACAATCTGACAATTAAAAGTCTACCACAGATAAAACACTAAATACAGCAAAGGACACTTTAGTGGGATGAAGGGGAGCACAAGGATGTGTCCTATACAGTTCTCTAAATACATATTAGCACGGTGCATTTCTCTGATTGAGGTGGATAACCTGATGGTAGTGGGCGGGGAGATCTGGACAGCCGTAACAAGTGAAGATGAATATATGGCTGCTCTATTTCTTTACGCTTGTTAGAGTCAGGACCGCTTTGTATTTCATTCTCAATGTGCTGCCTTAAGCAGTTCTACCCTTGAAATAATTCAGTTTACTATAGGTCTCGAATCCAAGTTCATTAGTGAGCATCGTGTGCAAAGAATTTAGTGGTAAATGATTGTGGAATTTGTTTTACCAACAGAGCGTTTGGAATTACATCCAGAGGGCTGCTGGACCAAACTAAGCATGCTTGATCGTGCAGAATGGCTGCTGGAGCTGAACACAACAAATGTATCCATATTTCTGATTAGAGCTGACAGTCTAGACATGTAGCATAATCTGAAGATATGTCAATGACTTTAGCATGAAGTAACTTTGCAAAAGTGGAATGACTTTGATTTCCTGTGTCTTAAAATCTTGACGTGAGCAATTATATTTTTTATTCAAGCTAGTGCTGTCAAACGATTAATCGCATCCAAAATAAAGGTTTTTGTCTACATAATATATGTGTGTGTGTGTACTGTGCATATTTATTATGTATATATAAATACACACTCATACAGTATATATTTTGAAAATATTTACATGTATTTACATGTATATATTTATATAATTTATATTATATATAAATGCATTTAATATACAAATATTACATCTTTTTCTTAAATATATACATGCATGTGTGTATTTATATGTACATAATAAATATACACAGTTCACATACACATATTATCTAAACAAAAACTTTTATTTTGGATGCGATTAATCGTTTGACAGCACTAATTCAAGCTGAAAGAAAAGTTGCTTTTTATGCACTTCATATACTTGGATGACCTTTCTGCATCATGTTTGACCATCATGTTGGATCACATCCATCAGCAATCATATTTTGTGGAAAAGTGCGATGCGTGACCTATTTGGCCAGCATTCAGAATACAGTATTGGACATTTGAATACAAAAGCACAGTTAAACTTACAATGTAATAGCAAAACTTAATGGGCTTATCTCAATTTTTATAAAATACCAAATAAAGAATGGCTAAAAATAGAAATAAAGATATAGTGATGGCATTCAGCAAGTGTGTAGAGCTGTAATTCATTTGAATAGCAGCATAGCTCAGTGTTTGGTTTTTGGATGATTTGATTAGATGTTCACATAAAAATCTCTGACTTTGGTATCTTGACAAAGAAACTTTATAGGACACACATTCAAGTTTACTGGAGCCTCTTGTCAGAAAAAACTCAGGAGGCTTAAATAAAAATCTCATTCTAATATCCGGCTTGGAGAAGATTTTTTTTTTTTCAAACATGGTGGCATGGGCATCGAATCCTAGCTCTTGGCCGCTGATCGTATAAATAAAAACAGGCAATTTGTGCGCCAGCCCTGGCCCTTGAGACACATTTAGCATTTGTCTCACTCCAAAAAAAGTGACGCTTCATTTAATGCTTTAAGAAACAGGTGTAGCACTGAAAAATGCAGTTAATATTTGATGTGGAAGCTGTCGTGTGATGTCAGCAGGGAATCATCATGCTGGAATGTGCAGCTCTCTGCAGCGCTGCTGGATGGGTTGGAACTCCTCCCTGCATTAGCTGATTATTCATTATGCAGATCGAGTTACCCTATAAACTGTGTTGCATCGCTGTGGAATACATTAGTTTTAAGGGAAAATAAGAGCTGGATTGATTCATCTGCTCAATGGCAGGCTTGAGCTTAAGGCACAGAAGGCCCCTCTTATCACGCGGGGGACAAACAACATGGCACTGAATGTTTGCTGTGAAGTATCTTTCTGGGGTTATTGGTGTGATTGTCTAAAGAGACAGTTAAAACAGCGTCGGACCCCATGCAGTGTTTTTTAAGACCTCTCTGACAGCAGGAGCTCAGGAAACAAGATCTTCCTCAGCCCCCGAGTGACATTGGCATCTCAACCACAACTACTTGCTGTCGAGTTGCAAACCAACACTTGAGCGAGTCAGCGAAAGCATTCATTTCCCTTTATATTCACATGATCTCCAAAAATATTTTTCATGATCATGGTCTTTTCAGAATACAGTAAACCTCAAAGAAGGAAAACTAAAACCTTAATTGGGTGACCCCGCTAAAGATATTACAAATAATTTTTTAGTGTCTAACAAATTGAAACGTATAATAGATTAAAAAAATATTATAAGAGCATTAAAAGAAAATCAGAGTTATTGGATGGCTTGATTCTGTTCATATAGTCGCAATCTTAAGTAATTCAAACCCCAAAGCTTACATTTTGTAGAGAATCTTTGATTCTTAACTGAAATCTTAGCCCATTCCTCGCTCAAAAAGCTTGCAGATCAGGCCCGGTTCTTGACTGCTATAGAAGGATGGGCTGGCAGATATCCTGGGTGGGCACTTTTTAGTCTTCATATCATCATATAGTCTAGAAGATATTTATACTCTAGATATTGCTATATTAACTATATTATATGTACAGTGAAAAAAAAAAAGCTTTCATGGGCAGCCTAGAATCATGCACTTTCACAACAAAATAAACTTATTTTTCTTTATTGAATAGTTAAAAAAAGCCCTCTTTGTTCTCTTTCTCTGGATCATTGTTTCTACACTGGTGATTCTTTTCAACTAACTTTTTTATTTATACCAAACAAGGCCGTAATCATGTCTAGAACATTGGGGGGACCAGTCGTTTTGAGGAAAATATAAAGACCAGACCACTATGGTAATGGTATTTATTTAAAGAAACTAAATAAATAACGGATTTAAATGGATTTAGGGGAATACATTTAAAGAAGAAAAAAGACCAGTAAAAGAATAAGAATTTTTGTAAAGTTTTTATTTAAAAATATGCATCCATTCAATTTCAGTTGTATTGTTGAAAACGCAAAACAGAAAAATGCTATTGTCGTCATAATGAATTATGAATTACATGATTCACGTAAATGACAGACCTACTTTCCATTCAAAACTGCGGAATTTGACAAAAAAGTCAAATAGTTTGCATCACTGGATATTGTTGGCCGTTTAAGTCATAGAAGGAGAACGCTATTTACAGTCGAGCCGACTGTTGCTATAGTAACAAATGCAACTTTTATCGCACAAGCTCTTTACTTTCCGTTTTCATTCTTGCATTTAGCTTAGGGGGGGGGGGATTAATTCATCTGCTCAGGTATTTTCAGTGGTAGGCTATAGCCCTATTCGCACGGGATTAGTATTATCTGGGGACCTTGTCACGGGACTAATATTAGCACAGGACCTCGGTGTTCGGCGAAATATGGTAGGTCTTTTGCGGGGGAATTTTTACTTTACAAATTACAGACATGGCCGATTCGCACGGGATTAAGATCACAGACAACCTCCGCAATTATTACAAATGACTGGAGGTCACCAGGTAATACTAATCCTGTGCGAATAGGGCTTATGATACATATTTATGTATTAAACTCCACGTTACTCGCAAACTCCCTGTGATAGCGCACAAATATTTCTGCCAGTTTTCGCTCACTGTTAGCCTCTGCTTTTCTGCAACAGACTGATCCTCCGCGTAAATTCAGCGCGCCTTGCTTTCAGCTAATAAAAGAAAAATGCTGCAATTTTCGGGTGTTATTTTATTATTGTTGGGGCAGTCTCCAGCTATATCTTAAACTTCTCAAAATACATTTTGCTTCAGATTGGTTTTAATCACTGCACCAAAAAACAAACAAACACAATCTTTATCTAATTCTGATTGGGTGGGCAAGACAGTCATTTGGGTGGGCTCAGCCCACCCTTGCTCATGCCTGGAGCCGGACCGTTGCAGATCACTGACAATCTTTGGTTTTCATGTTGCCACTGCTTTAAATAGTAAATTGAGGGTTTTTCTCAGTTGCTTTGATCAACCATTTTATTCCCCTTGATGATATTGTTTTTCTTCAAGGTTTTCTGGTACAACACATTTTAAACTCATAAGGCTGTCAGCAGTATATCTAGGGACTTTTAATGTTTTGCAAATCGTCTTGTAGCTATAGACTTTCTAATATAATAAAACAATTTATTCACTATAGCTTTGTGAGAGCTCTTTTGACTTGGCCATATTTGCTACTCAACTTTAGCACATGCATAGGCTAAATTTATGGATGTGTAACAGCTCAAGCTAATGAAGTTTTGCTATAAGTTTCCAAAGGCTTAATTGTGTTTTAATTTTATCACACATTTTTTTATTTATATTCTGATGCAAACACAAATTATCTTATTTTCTTTCACAGCTGAATGCTGGCGCTTGATATAAAGTGCATTTCAATTGCTGCCTACAACCGATTACAGTGCAAGGTGTCGATTAACTCTTACAGCAGTGAGTCACGGTGACCCGCAGCAAATGACCCTCTTTAATGGGATCCAGCCATTGGTGTAATGGCCATGAGTGATCCATCACCTGTACAGCCAGATACTCTGACATTCATGGCCCCAGTAATTGCTTCATCAGAAAGGGTCTGTGCCATGTAGATTATTTTGGAATGCCATGATGGATGTTGTGCATGTGTGTGCGTGTGTGATAAGAAGAGTAAATGGAGGCATTTGCTTTATCAATAGTTAGAAACCATGTTACACAATGAGAGGACGAGCAAAGCAAGTGGCAATTTGTACTGGCACATTGCTTGCTTCCATAAATGGCAGACAGTACTTGATCAGGCGGCCAGCGTAGTTCACTCGCAACAAATGTTTTGTATGGGTTGCTTCTTGACTGGGAGTGCTTTATATGACTGTCACCATGTTTTCCCTGCAGCATAGTGCAGGCTAATGCTTCTCTTCTGGCACTAATGCAAATGTTATCATGCTTTTCTGACGTAGCCGCCGGCTGTTTTTGTCCATGCTGGGATAGCAGCATCTCTGTACACTTCAATTTTGCATACATTGGGACATAATAAGATCATATGAGCAGGCGTGGAAAGTCACAGAAATCATGCAGAATGCCAAAAAATAAGTAATATAATTTATTAAAGGTGTAATCAAAAGGTTCTTAAAGGGAGAGTTCACGCAAAAATGAAAATTCTGTCATTGATTACTCACCCTCATGCCGTTCCAAACCCGTAAGTCCTTCTTTCATCTTCGTAACACAAATTAAGATATTTTTGATGAAATTTGAGAGCTTTCTGACCCTCCATAATCAGCAATGCAATTACCACATTCAAGGCCCAGAAATGTAGTAGGGACATCGTTAAAATAGTCCATGTGCATGTGTTGTGTACTGTCATGAATGTGTGTCGAAGTCTGATACGGAAGAGAAGAAATTGTTGAGTAAAGTCGTTATTTTTGTTTTCTTTGCGCACAAAAACTATTCTCGTAGCTTTATAAAATTACGGTTGAACCACTGATGTCAAATGAACTATTTTAACGATGTCCTTGATTGTGGTAATTGCGTTGCTATCTATGGAGGGTCAGAAAGCTCTTTAATTTCATTAAAAATATCTTAATTTGTGTTCTGAAGATGAACAAAGCTCTTTCGGGTTCGGAACAACATGAGGGTGAGTAATTACTGACAGAATTTTCATTTTTGGGTGAACTGTCCCTTTAAAATAGAAATCCATTTTTCATGCTGTACATGTTGTGATGTTGTAATGACTAAATTCATTTAGTAGTATTTAAAATTATTATTATTATTATTATTTCAAATAGTATCAGCTAGTCCACATTATAAAAATGTCTAGCTTTATTGTCATTCCGCTACATGTGTGGACATACAGTAAAACGAAATGTCGTGTCTCGCAGGACCACGGTGCTACATAAATAAACATAAATATAAACATACAACACTAGATGTAATGGTAAATGTCTAAAAATCCTGTGTAATAGTATAAAAAGGTAAAAAAAAAATCCTGTTGAATAGTTAACAGTAAGTACAGTGAAAACTAATAAATCTAACAGGACATTCCATGCAGTTTTACAGTATAAATTTACAGTTTTTGTAAGCTACATGTCTTGTGAGCTTCAACATCTGTGATTCAACATGACTTTCATGTGTTTAGTACTATATAGTAGGTTGGTGTATTAACATTATATCAGTTAATGAAATATACTTTAAAACTGTAAATTAAGTTAAATCTGTAAAACCTAAAGTGTTACTACCATAGTCATTTTGTTTTCCCATTCAGGCTGAAACAAAATTTGATTAATTTAATTTAATAATTTAATAAATAATAAATGTTTACTTTGCATACAAACCAACACATGTAAAATGATTTTGCTATTCTAAATTTCTATTTAAATACAGCAGGATTTTATTTTTGTTATAGATTTTAGTGTTGCTGATATGTAGTTCTGAGTTTACGGCTGATTGGTCTGTGCTAGTAAACCGTCTTAGGTGACCTGCAGCTTCGAGGTTTCCTGTGGTCCCAGAGATGGTGTCACATCTACAAATGACACCTCTCTCACAACAGCGCTCTGGACTCAGTCAGACATGCCCAAACCACTGATACAGCTGCCAGCCTAAATCACTGTGATGGCCACTACTGAAAAACAAAATGCACTGATGACATTTAGCTGAGCCATATCACATTCATTTTGTGCTTATTTGGAAACAACCCAAGTCCAAGTCAAAACCCGTTTTTTTTTTTTTTTGTATAGAATTAGTGATTTTTGTTGCCAAAAATGTCATAGTCTTGATAATTTTTTGATTACCCCTCAGCTGATACCAACCTGTCCAACGGTTGTTCACTGTGTATATGTGTCTGGCTCTAGAGTTACTGTACATATCTGCATTTTCTGTTAATCTCGTCTGTCTGCATCCATTTACTAACATGAGACTCTCGCTGTGGCAGGCATTAATTTGACCAATTATGTAAAAGTTTCAGTAAAAGTTCAACTTTATTGACAGCATTTGTGGCATGATGTCGATTACCATAAAATAAGTTTGACTCATCCCTCAGTTTTTATAAATGTGCATTTACAGTACTGCACTTGCCCTGTCTGAGAGACATAAATGAAGAATTTTATCCCATATGGAGTGTTGCATTAGGATAATTTTGTGGAATTGTCTTAACGTGAGTCATTGTTTCACATTATTGCCAGTTACATATTCACACATTTCGAGAGTCAATGTTTGGAAAAAGAGACATACTTAATAGGGTATCAGCTATACAAACACAAAACTGAATGCAGAGAGACTGAGGTATTTCATGTTTAGTTAAGCATAACAGATATGATGACACAGAGGAGGGAGAAGCGCACAGTTCTGAAACTACAGCTGGACTAGAAATAGTTCTTGTCTCCTGTTAGGTGCTTTTGAGCAGTATTAATTCAATGGACCAAAAGGGCACTGCAGAGTTTCCAGAGTGCTTTTTGTGTTCAGATTCTAAGGCTGATCTTTTCTATACAGTGAAAGCATATAGTTACCAGGGGTTATCATGCTGCCAAAGGGACAAAAAACATAATAAAAGCACCATACAATGACCATGAAAGTGGTTCATACACGTACGCTACATAATGTATCTTCAAGGAAATTTTGTTCGGTTCTTTATGCAAAACTTAGCGCATGTTACTGTTACCTAAAATAAAACATTTTGTTAATTAAAATACAACTGAACTAAAGTATAAATATTAGATGAAAACTTAAGTTAGTTGTGAAAGCAATATTAAAATAAAAACTGATCATTAAAGCTAATTCAAAATAATAATAAAAGTATAAATGATATTATAATTTAAATAGTACTAAAATAACACTGCACATGAGTCATATGGACTTGCCCTTTTGTGTTGCATGAAAGAAATCATGTTAAATGGGTTTCAAACAACATTAGGGAGAGTGATTTTTTGGCTGAACTATCCCTTTAGCAGTCAACAGCAGCACATCATAAAGCTGCATAAATACTCTTCACTAAAAATATGATTATGAATATGCCAGTCAAAGTTACAGAAATGATCAAGGAGGAAACTCAAAAAGCTCTCGTTTAGTTCTCCTCCCTTTCAAAAGTCATCTTAGAATGAGCATTCTGTGCATTATGCAAGAGTGTGAGATTAAAAGAATCTCAGTGTTTGAAGAGAGAAAAATAAGGTCATGTATCAGCATAAAGTCAACTTTCTGTAATATATTAGCTAGAGGTTACTGTAGTTTACAGTGTTTTATTGTAATAGTTTATTGTAACCTTAACTTTAGAAGGCCTGCATTATGTTATTCTGCAACCATCCACGGCATTGAGAGCATCAGGGCACAAAAAGCAACATTATGCTGTCTTCTAAGATACCATGCTTTGGGCAAATTCTAAGGCAGCATCACATTATATGCTTTAAGGATAAAGTAATCCCAGAATGCACTGCAACAAGTTCAATGAAAAAAAATGTGAAAAAGATGGCAGATGGAGTCGAGTGTAACAATAACTATATTTATTTCCTTAAATACTGAAAAGTATTGATAAAAAAAGATAAAAATCCATTTGAATCAAACCACCTAATTAAATATTCAAGGTCAATAATAAGGTCATATTCAGTGCAATTACACATTGAATTGCTATTCTGTGTGTACAAATACTGTAAGTGGCTGAAAACACTTGTTTGTGAGTTTACCACTTAACAGCGGCCAGAACAGATGGATGCCATGATCTGTGTGCCCCAGCGTCCTCCTACACACTAAAAGTAATGGCAAAAATGTCTGGGAAAAGTTTGTTTTGTGCTTTAGCATCATTTCTTTTCTAATGGTGCTTCTTTTTGTTATCTAATGCTATGACTTTCATGCATTTTTAAGCGTGACTGAAGTGTCCAAATAGTATTTGGTGCTACTACACATACAAAATGCACAATGTTGCAGTGATTTGTCCTCTTGCCGCCATTTATAATGAATGGCAAGCTGTCTTTACTAATATCTGTTATAATGGATTCAGCTCCTCAGGAAGCAAGCATACAGTACCTGTTTACTGCAAGTGCAGTCTTGGTTAAAAATTCACTTTGCATAAGCAAACATGCCATTTTTGCCTGTATTGGGAGGCAAAACTGGAAGTTTTCCACTGTATTATTCATTTTTTCTTTCATCCATCTTCAGGGCAATATAAAAGCTTGCGCCTGCTAGAATTGCTTATGAAATAGAATTGCTTTGGGTGCAAAGTTGTTTAGGCCATGTTGTCAGAGGGTACCATGGTGCTTATAATGTGAAATCACATGTGTAGCACCATGATAAGTTTATACTGTAACATTTCAATTCTCTCTTTGTATGTTGTTTTTTTTTTTTATTTGCATTTGCATTTGCACACCACAGTTAATGAAGTGACGTGTTACTAACTAACTGACTGCAAAAGATCCTGGATATCATCCAGATTGCCAGCATAATGCAGATGTGAAGTGGTTAGCTGAATACTTTCTCACTTGCACGCGCACACACACTCACGCACAAATGCTGATTACACATACAGAGACTAATTAAGTGTTCTATTGGAAAGGTTCCTGTCATATTGAGAATATTGCATCAAAGGTCATATATTGACATGCTTGATGTTGTCTTCTCATAGACTCGGTTGGTTTACTGCTTTGCACATCCAGTTTTATGTGCCTTACTTCATAACCATTCACTTTTTTCATTCACTTGTTTTGTTTTTATATAGACATTTTAAATATTTTTCACTTTTTTTTTTACATTTGCGTTGTGGGAATGAAAAGTGATTTAATTCGAGATAAGGAATTGGAACAGTGAATGGATTTATGTTTCTTCTTGTCTTCCCAAGAGAGAACCATTTTATATTACTGAAGTTATGATTGTGTTTTAGCCCAGGGAAAATGTGAGGAACACTTTCTGTCCAATACTCTGAGATTTAGTGGCTTGTATTCAAAATCTTATCACAAAAACGAACATTTTCTCTCTTCCAAATGTTACTGACTTGCAGCACCAATGTGCGAAACCATGAATCGCTTGGCATACGGAAGGGTGAACACTGGCATGCAAGCAAAAACAGAGAGAGGAATATTGTATGATTGAAATTTTACTCAGTGGCTTGTTTTAGAAATGTTGAAGTCAGCATGCAGACTTAACACCTGCCAAGTGGCAAATGCAAGTGAAAACTGGCTATGACATTATAAATGCATTACATTATGTAATCTGAATTGTAATGATAGTCTGACCCTTTCTGAAATAAGTGATGTATGTGATTCAAAAATCAAGATTAATATTGGGAGATCCAGCTAGTTATTTAAGATGCTCTGAAGTTAGTGTAGCTTTAGGTTCACTTTGCCATCAGACTGGTAAATGTCCACAAGTCAACATTCTTAACAGTTTACAACACGATTCATTTAACAATTCTGGATAAGAGGTTTCTGTGCCTGCAGCAGTTGAAGTCAGGTTTTGAAGCAATATGATGCATATAAATGTTTCTTTTCAGGAATATCCGATTGTTGTGTTGGAGAAACCTTTATAATCTGCTGTATTCCATTTCAGTCTCTGATAGCTCCAATCATTGGAGGATTTACTTAGGGTTGATATCCAGAGATATTTATGTATATAAAATAAAGCAGGAACACATTCCCATATCTATCTCAAACTTTGCAATATTAAGTGTTTTTTTGAGGAATTTATGCTCTCTTATGCATTTTGTAGTTTCATCATCCTTTCATCTCCCCACTGCCAAGTTTACTTTTATTTGCAAATATGGTTTGATGCTGTAATGCTGCATTAATTAGCATTTCAACTCATTTTCTGTTTGGATTAAACCCTGAGTGTTTTTATAAAGTTCTGAGCCCTTTCCCATAAAAAAAAAATCATTCCTGCTGATGTTTTTGTCACTAATGGGCAAATTCTAAGGCAGCATCACATTATATGCTTTAAGGATAAAGTAATCCCAGAATGCACTGCAACAAGTTCAATGAAAAAAAATGTGAAAAAGATGGCAGATGGAGTCGAGTGTAACAATAACTATATTTATTTCCTTAAATACTGAAAAGTATTGATAAAAAAAGATAAAAATCCATTTGAATCAAACCACCTAATTAAATATTCAAGGTCAATAATAAGGTCATATTCAGTGCAATTACACATTGAATTGCTATTCTGTGTGTACAAATACTGTAAGTGGCTGAAAACACTTGTTTGTGAGTTTACCACTTAACAGCGGCCAGAACAGATGGATGCCATGATCTGTGTGCCCCAGCGTCCTCCTACACACTAAAAGTAATGGCAAAAATGTCTGGGAAAAGTTTGTTTTGTGCTTTAGCATCATTTCTTTTCTAATGGTGCTTCTTTTTGTTATCTAATGCTATGACTTTCATGCATTTTTAAGCGTGACTGAAGTGTCCAAATAGTATTTGGTGCTACTACACATACAAAATGCACAATGTTGCAGTGATTTGTCCTCTTGCCGCCATTTATAATGAATGGCAAGCTGTCTTTACTAATATCTGTTATAATGGATTCAGCTCCTCAGGAAGCAAGCATACAGTACCTGTTTACTGCAAGTGCAGTCTTGGTTAAAAATTCACTTTGCATAAGCAAACATGCCGTTTTTGCCTGTATTGGGAGGCAAAACTGGAAGTTTTCCACTGTATTATTCATTTTTTCTTTCATCCATCTTCAGGGCAATATAAAAGCTTGCGCCTGCTAGAATTGCTTATGAAATAGAATTGCTTTGGGTGCAAAGTTGTTTAGGCCATGTTGTCAGAGGGTACCATGGTGCTTATAATGTGAAATCACATGTGTAGCACCATGATAAGTTTATACTGTAACATTTCAATTCTCTCTTTGTATGTTGTTTTTTTTTTTTATTTGCATTTGCATTTGCACACCACAGTTAATGAAGTGACGTGTTACTAACTAACTGACTGCAAAAGATCCTGGATATCATCCAGATTGCCAGCATAATGCAGATGTGAAGTGGTTAGCTGAATACTTTCTCACTTGCACGCGCACACACACTCACGCACAAATGCTGATTACACATACAGAGACTAATTAAGTGTTCTATTGGAAAGGTTCCTGTCATATTGAGAATATTGCATCAAAGGTCATATATTGACATGCTTGATGTTGTCTTCTCATAGACTCGGTTGGTTTACTGCTTTGCACATCCAGTTTTATGTGCCTTACTTCATAACCATTCACTTTTTTCATTCACTTGTTTTGTTTTTATATAGACATTTTAAATATTTTTCACTTTTTTTTTTACATTTGCGTTGTGGGAATGAAAAGTGATTTAATTCGAGATAAGGAATTGGAACAGTGAATGGATTTATGTTTCTTCTTGTCTTCCCAAGAGAGAACCATTTTATATTACTGAAGTTATGATTGTGTTTTAGCCCAGGGAAAATGTGAGGAACACTTTCTGTCCAATACTCTGAGATTTAGTGGCTTGTATTCAAAATCTTATCACAAAAACGAACATTTTCTCTCTTCCAAATGTTACTGACTTGCAGCACCAATGTGCGAAACCATGAATCGCTTGGCATACGGAAGGGTGAACACTGGCACGCAAGCAAAAACAGAGAGAGGAATATTGTATGATTGAAATTTTACTCAGTGGCTTGTTTTAGAAATGTTGAAGTCAGCATGCAGACTTAACACCTGCCAAGTGGCAAATGCAAGTGAAAACTGGCTATGACATTATAAATGCATTACATTATGTAATCTGAATTGTAATGATAGTCTGACCCTTTCTGAAATAAGTGATGTATGTGATTCAAAAATCAAGATTAATATTGGGAGATCCAGCTAGTTATTTAAGATGCTCTGAAGTTAGTGTAGCTTTAGGTTCACTTTGCCATCAGACTGGTAAATGTCCACAAGTCAACATTCTTAACAGTTTACAACACGATTCATTTAACAATTCTGGATAAGAGGTTTCTGTGCCTGCAGCAGTTGAAGTCAGGTTTTGAAGCAATATGATGCATATAAATGTTTCTTTTCAGGAATATCCGATTGTTGTGTTGGAGAAACCTTTATAATCTGCTGTATTCCATTTCAGTCTCTGATAGCTCCAATCATTGGAGGATTTACTTAGGGTTGATATCCAGAGATATTTATGTATATAAAATAAAGCAGGAACACATTCCCATATCTATCTCAAACTTTGCAATATTAAGTGTTTTTTTGAGGAATTTATGCTCTCTTATGCATTTTGTAGTTTCATCATCCTTTCATCTCCCCACTGCCAAGTTTACTTTTATTTGCAAATATGGTTTGATGCTGTAATGCTGCATTAATTAGCATTTCAACTCATTTTCTGTTTGGATTAAACCCTGAGTGTTTTTATAAAGTTCTGAGCCCTTTCCCATAAAAAAAAAATCATTCCTGCTGATGTTTTTGTCACTAATACAGTTATTTCAGTTGCAACCTGGGTGATCTCAGACAACAACAACAACAAAAAAATAATAATAATAAATCCAAAAGGAATGTGTAAGGATTCTCTCCCCACTGCCAAGTTTACTTTTATTTGCAAATATGGTTTGATGCTGTAATGCTGCATTAATTAGCATTTCAACTCATTTTCTGTTTGGATTAACCCTGAGTGTTTTTTTTAAGTTCTGAGCCCTTTCCCATAAAAAAAAAATCATTCCTGCTGATGTTTTTGTCACTAATACAGTTATTTCAGTTGCAACCTGGGTGATCTCAGACAACAACAACAACAAAAAAAAAATAATAATAAATCCAAAAGGAATGTGTAAGGATTCTCTTTGGAATCAATCATAATGGGAACTGTGTTCTAAAAGAACAAGTTTTTATTTTACTCAAAACCCAAATCTATCCTTTACACTATTCTATAAAAAGCCAAAAATCCCTGTATAGGGATTCAGTTTATCCAGTGAATTCCCATTGGGATCCTTCAGGATTATCATAGAAAGTCGGATTGAAATTCCTTATTTTTTGGACCTCACACAAACATGTTTCTTTCTCTCTTTATTTTTCTTGAGGTAGTCTCACCTGTCACATAATTGATGTTATAGAGCTGTTGTTGACCAACATTGAGCCGAGGGGAGCGCCGTCACTGCGGCTCTGACCGTGAGCCCGTCTCTCGTACTGATCAGCCGCTTTCTTTACGGCACTGGGGGCGAGAGCTACACTGCTCCTGTAGATATCTGTAGGAGAGTAAAACAATAGGAGGGAGAGCAAGCAGCAGATATGAAAGATAATGACAGTCAGACAATGGCTGCTCTGTTTAAAAGGCAATTGTTTTTCCGAGAGCTGCACATTAATACCATTATATCAGAGTTAATGAAATGACTCATCATTGTTTCTCCTCTCAAGTTTTTTTTTTTCTTTTACATTCTATTCAGACCTTTGCTAGCATCTGGAATGTTTAATCTGTTTGTAGGAGAGTTTTAAATTAAATTAATGTACTCATTACAACAGGATTGCTGGTTATCAATTTTAAAGAAATGTCCAGGGTTCAATCAAGTTAAGCTTGATTTATGTCTTTTACAAACTGCAGGGTGAATCTAAATTAATTTCTGTGAAATCAGCAGCAGGCCACATTGTCTATATTGAACCCGGAACATTCCATTAACCATTATGAACTACAGTATGATTAATGAGAACGTTTCGAGGAAGGTGTTTGTGAACAGCATTATTATTACGACGCATCAATATGGCAAGGGCATTTTCCCCATTCTCAACACTTTTAACACATGATCATAAACATTATTGTTTCTTTTGCATTATTTCTACTGGCACTTAATTCCACAATAGTATGTACTGTACAGGTTATGCATCTTATTGCGAGGAACTACAGTACTTCTGATTTCTACTGATTCTTTTGGTCATTTAGATCTTGTAACACAAACGACAGATACAGTCAAAACCTCATCATATTCTAGGGATGTGGTTAAAAACAAATCCCAGGTATTTTCCTATGGGGAAAATAAGAAATAGATGTGGTTACTTTCAGAAAAGAAACAAACAAAAACAAAAAACACAATACATAATTTATAGGAAAACTCCAAAAAAAACAATTGTTGACATACAGTAAGAGTGTAAGAGCTCTACAATTACACAGTGCAGACTATTTGATCTGGAGAGAATTTTGGTGTCTAGGGAAAACTGTTCTCATTTGTGATATTTTATTTTTATTTTTTTACCATTGCTCTCCACAATTTATGTAACTACATTTTTCACACACAGTACTAACACAGTGATCTGCAGGGTATAAAAGTATAATTTCGATGTTTTTCCTTCCTCACCCTCAGTTCTTTGTCTCTTGCAGTGAATCTGTCTGTGTTGACGACAGCATGCAGCAGTCACTATGGAAATGCCATTGAGGAGTTCTGCCTGGCCAAGTTCAAGCTGGACATGGAGGTTCTCGATCAGCGCCAGTGGTGCAGCTGGGAGGACACAGTTGAGTGAGTGATAAACATGCCACTTCTAGGCTTTATTATATCATTGGTAATTCTTAACTGACATATGCTCCATGGACATTAATTATTGTCAAAGTAGGTTTATTGTCATTTTCTTTCCTGTGTGGTTGGAGAGGAAACCGAATACAGTGACGGTGATCCTAAAGAGCAGAACATGCCTATATTTTATAACTTTGTATTTATCAAAGAATTCTTCAAATGTGTCATGGTTTCCACAAAAATATTAAGCCGCACAACTGTTTTTAATTGTGATAATAAGAAATGTTTCTTGAGCACTAATTAGCATATCAGAATAATTTCCGAAGGATTATGTGATACTGAAGACTGGAGTAATAGCTGCTGAAATTTCAGCTTTGTCATCACAGGATTGAATTATATTTTAAAATGTATTAAAATAGAAAACAGCTATTTTAAATATTTCACAATATTACAGTATTCACTTTGTTTGAGCATAAAAGACCTCTTTCAAACACAAAAAAATGACTGACCCCCAACTTCTCCTACACATTTCACATCACACACAGGTTAGTTCAGCACTCATTCAACAACTTTTGTTCAGTGCAATCCTACCTTGCAGCTGACACGACTGCGTGTTTATTTGAACACTTCATGACAAGGTCAGTGAAGAGCAGAGTTTTCTCAGTAAGAGAGATGACAGGGGTTCCCATATTATCACATACTTCAGAGGGATTTAGTGTGCCATGTGGCACAGCTCCAGGCGTACACCGTTCCTGGGAATGCCTTAATATGCCCAGCTGTCTCTGTGACATAATGGAGGAGGTTATTCGTGGTGCCCCAGAAAACACATGATATGGAAGAACTTTCACATTTCCAGGTTAACAAGAAGAACTGTCTTGTCTTTACTTTTGTGTCCTTGACAACTGACCCTAAAAACTCTGCCACTCTGACGTTAGACTGAAGCCGTCACGCTCCAGTGCAACATTCGAGAAAGATAGAGTTGAGAAAAGTGACACTGGATGTCTAAGCTGTCGGATCAGGGCCAGCAAGGTCTGCCAGTCCCTGTCATCAACACTCCAAGCACTTTTTGTCCCATGTGGCCCAACTCGTTTCTATTGTAGCTCGTGCCAAGGTGCAAAATGCTGACTGTGTTTTATGGTGCTTAAAGTGATAGTTCGCCCAAAATTGAAAACATTTCCATCCTTTACCAACCCTCATGTTGTTCCAATGACTTTATTTCTTCTATGGAACATAAAAGATATTTTGAATACAATTTTTTTTTTGTCCATACAATGGAGGTCAATGGTAATCAAAACTTTTTGGTTACCAACATTCTTCCAAATATCTTTTGTGCTCCACAGAAGAAAGTCATACAGGTTTGGAACAACATGAAAGTGATTAAATTATGATATTTACATCACTTTTCTTTTTTTCTTTATAATAAAGTGAGGCACTTATAATGGAAGTGAATGGGGGCCAATTACTGAAGGATTTAAAAGCACAAGACATTTGAAGCTTAATAATTTTATAAAAGCACTTACATTGATTATTTTTGTTAAAATGTGTGTATTATTTTAGTAGGGTGACCATACGTGCCATTTTCCCAGGACGCGTCCTGGCCAGGATTTGTTTTGGCTTTGTTTTCCTGTTTTCATGCTTGCTGAAGGTAATGATCGAAAAGTAGTTTGACCAATAACATGCAAGCATTGTACATAATGGACCAATCATGGCATTTTAGTGTTTGAAGCATTCATTGTCATGGCAACATAGTTGTGAAATTAGATGCAGCTTCACACAGAAAAGATTACAAACCATTTTTCACACACAAAAAAAATGTATAGTGTATAGTGTTATATTGTATAGTGTTAACATATTGTTTATCTATTGAATATTTGAACTTTACATTCACTTTCATTGTAAGTGCTTCACTGTAACCCAGATTTTTGCTTTACTCAGCTGGAATGATTATCTGAGCAAAATGGTCTCCGTGTTCATTAACAAAATTGCTGGTGCGTTTGTTGTTAGTCAGATCAAAATCTCAGAATGTTGCCCTAAGGTTGCAAATAAAAAGGATTGTGTTCAGGAGGACGATTGATTCCTGTGGGCGTTGTTAAACTGAGCTGTCATTTATGACACAAAATGATTATTCATATCGCCTGCTTGACTGAATATGTCAACTATATTAAAAGCAGATTCCCTTTAGACAGTGAGTCATAGATTGTGCTAACTGTGTATAATGGTTTGTAGTAATAAACAGTGATGACCTTGATCTCTGGTATTTTATTTCATGCTTTTTTACATCAGAAGTGCTTCAGCCCACCAAACAAAATCAAAGCCTTAACATCCTGGCTAACAATGTTTTTCTGCCTTCATTTCTAAAGGATCAGGATGCGATTAAACCTCAATAACAAGCACAAATGTGAGTTGGCTGGCTTTATTTAATATATAGAGTACATCAATGATGATTGATTCCAACCTGCTTTAAATCAATAGAAAAAAATGCATGCCATAAATCTGTCATGACAGAAAGTGAACAATATTGCTTCCATTATTCAATGCAATCTTTTTTTAACAATCAAGTTAGACTCCAGGCTCAATTTGTCAGTCTTCGAGGAGAGTGGTTTTGCTCAAAGGTTGGGATCTTATAGGTCTCTAGGGATCTCATGGTGTTCTCAGATCTGGAAGCAGGTTCAAGTGCCCCGCACACCTGTGAAACAGCACTCATTAAAGTATGTATGGCCCCTCGGCTCCCTCCGTGAAGTCATCCAGCTCCATTGCTCAATTATGCACAAAGCACCGTCTAGAGACATCCACAGGTCTGAGATGAGGTCTGTGCAACACAGTAGAACAGCATGTGGCCTCCAGTGAGCCTCAGAAGTGGTGAGGTAAGACTTATCGAGCACTGAGGGCAGTCGACTGCAGGTAATTAAGGTTGTATACAAACGATCAGAGGAGGCCAGCACACTTGCACTTCAGCAAATTGTCTCACCTGGGCAATGGAGCATTAAACTGCTTCGGAGGGATCCGGCAATCTACAGACTAACACTTTTGCCCTTCCAGGGGTCATTCCTGTGAGTGTTGGTATGCTCATTAAGCTCCTCTTAAAGCACAGCCTGGGGGTGAAAAATGCTTGTATAATATTTATAAATTAAGATGGCAGGGCTGCTATTACAGTGGCATGTGAAAGTTTGGGATCCCATTGCAGAATCTGTGAAAATGTGAATAATTTTAACAAAATAAGAGAGATCATACAAAATGCATGTTATTTTTTATTTAGTACTGTCCTGAGTAAGATATTTTACATAAAAGATGTTTACATATAGTCCACAAGACAAAAAAATAGCTGAAAGTATTAAAATAACCCCCTTCAAAAGTCTGGGAACCCTTGGTTCTTAATACTGTGTGTGGTTACCTGGATGATCTACGACTGTTTTTGTTTGTTTTGTGATGGTTGTTCATGAGTTCCTTGTTTGTTCTGAACAGTTAAACTGAGCACAGAAAACTGGTTAAACTGTTTTTTCAGAAAAATCCTCCATGTCCTGCAGATTCTTGAGTTTTCCAGCATCTTTTGCATATTTGAACCCTTTCCAGCAGAGACTGTATAAGTTTGAGATCCATCTTTTCACACTGAGGACAATTGTGGGACTCAAACACAACTATTAAAAAAGGTTCAAACATTCCCTGATGCTCCAGAAGGAAACACAATGCATTAAGATGAAGGAGAATTTGAAGATCAAGGTAAATTGTACTTGATTTGTCTTCCGGGAAACATGCAAGTATCTTCTGTTGCTTCTGAAGGGCAGTACTAAATGGGAAAAAAATTATATTTCAACAAAATAAGAAAAATTTGGACATCTTCACCCTGTTCAAAAGTTTTTTACCCCCGGCTCTTATGGACCGTGTTTCTTTCTGGAGCATCAGTGAATGTTTGAGTCCCTCAATTGTCCTCAGTGTGAAAAGATGGATCTCAAAATCATACAGTCACTGCTGGAAAGAATAATGTGTTTTTTGAACCTTAAACTGCAAAAACACATTTCATTACGCCAAATACACAAAATAATGTTCTTTTTAGCAACATCATATGACCCCTTTAAGAACCAAGGGTTCTCAATCTTTTGAAGGGGGTTATTTTAATAATTTCAGCTTTTTTTTTTTGTCTTGTGGACTATATGTAAACATATTTTATGTAAAATATCTTACTCAGGACAGTACTAAATAAAAAGTAGCATTTTGTATGATCTCTCTTATTTTGTTAAAATTATTAACATTTTCACAGATTCTGCAAGGGGTTCCCAAACTTTCGCATGCCACTGTATAGGCAGGTGTTTGTCTAAAACATAATTTCCACTCCTCTGAAAAAATCTGATTAAAGAACAGATGTTCCTCCCCATGAAGTGTTTTGCTACTGATTTAACAAGCACAAAACAGATCCCAGCAGGTTTAATAAAGTCAAACCAAATCAAAGTGGAGACATTAACGGGAGATTTTGTTGTGGTTTTAGGTTATTGCAGGACATGATTTTAATAGAATAGTTAACCAAAAAATGAAAATTCATACCCTAATTTTGTTCCAAACCTAATTTTCCTTCTTCCATGGCACATAACAGATGTTTTGCTGATTTTTTTCCCCATACAATGACAGTGTACAGTAAGTACATCTAAAAAGACATAAAGTACATTAAAGACTTGTCTTGACGCTTCAAGTTTAAATATGCGCATGTACAAATAAGATTTGGGAATTATGACAGCAATATATTTATATCTTCATTTCTAACAACAGAAAACAAGTAGCTGAATGAAAACCTTAGTGATTTTTGTTGCTGTCAGTATCTAGTTAGCAAAGAAAGGAATGACTTTGTGCTTTATGGCTGGCATAATCTGCTAATGGTTACATGACAGTTCATGTTCTCCTGAACAGCTGAAAGGTATTTAGAAAGCGTCACTTCATGAATTTAAACTAAATTTTGACCAGCACATGTCTGGTCTGAATCTTTCAAATTTGCCTGCTGTTTGTAATCAGATTTCACTGAGGCTTCATTGCCATTTTATGAGGTTTTGATGCGTGTTATCTGGATTTGTGAAACTCAGGGGTTACACTCGAAATGAGACACCAAATGTCAAACCATGTTAATGTGTTCAAAAAGTGTAATTATGGTCTGGTAATAAATGTTCTTTGTTGATATTTGAACTGAATTATGTTATAGCTGCTAATTTAAACTTCTATGTCATTTTACAATATACTGAGTTTAATTGAACTAATAAAAAGCCTAATTAAAAAGTAAGAGGAATGCTTCCAGAAACTTATAGTGGATAAAGCTGTGACACAGAAGGGTCATGTTTTCAGGCCAGAAAATATTAGGGCTTTTCCCCTTTGGCCTCTCCTGCAATCTATTCCATGACAAAACGTTATCCTCTTGAAGCCAGTAATACATCTGAGGTCCTGTAACTCTAGCTCAGGGGTCCTCACTCATTGTACCCATCATTTCCTTGTACACCATCTGGTGTTTGAGCAGTTCTGACTCTTTGGGCCCTCTGTGACCTGTTGCCCTGTCTCTGATGAGGATGGGCAACTCATATGATCACTTGAAAAGTGAGAAAGAAACTAAAGGCGAGAAGAGAAAGCGGAGTGACTGTTTTGGCGACGGCAATTGAAATGTAGAATTGCTGGTTCACAAACTGTCCTGGAGTTAAAAAGTAGGAACTGAATGCAGTGGTATGGAGAAACATAAAACTACCTGCAATGTCTGCATTTGGAAGTGTTACGATTTATATATGGAAGTACTGCTATATAGCTTCATTCTACCACCGAGATTTAACACAAAAACGTGTTACCCAACTGTATAAAAAAAATGTTGGTACCTTTGTGGGAACTGAAAATTCAGGTCTCACTATCCCACTGTGAAATTCCAGCAAACCCTCATTTAAACCCTCCAGAATGCTCCATACTGTCGATAAAGCGTAACTTGTTTTGAAGCCAGATTCCTGCTGCTGCTCTCCATGCAGTCGCAGGCTTTAGGTTCTGATCCAGAGGTCCATCTGTTCCCCGAACATGCACAATTCACATAATAGTCCAGGTGCTTGTGGGATAGTTTCCAGTAGCTCTGTGGAATGTGACCACACTGTGAAAGCATTTAACCCCTCTGTCAGCCTTGATGACACTTAATGACTTTGAGAGAGAGAGAGAGAGAAAAAGAGCCAACGAGAGGGTGACACCTTATAGTATGTTTCAACAATTCACATCCCCTTTAGTATCCAGGGGACAGCTGCCCAACAGCTTTCGTAACTGCAGTAGATACACATGCTCGACATGTTTTAAAGGACGTTCTGCAAGTATCTGCAGTTTCTATAGGGAATAAATATATATATATATATATATATGTATATGTGTGTGTGTGTGTTATATACAGTAATCATTTTATTGCTTTCTGGTACAAATATGTAAAGATCCTTAAAACAAGATTGATTGACTTTAAACAAAATGATGTAAAATATAATAGATATAAGGAATAGTTTACACAAAATGAAAATTCTGTCATTATTTACTCACACTCATGTTCAAACCTGTATATATTCTTTCTTTTACAGAATACAAAAGACGATATTTTGGCAAAATGTTGGTAACCAAACTGTTCTGTTTCCCATTTACTTCCATTGAATTATTTGTCAGTACAGTGGAAGTCAATGGGAATGGAAAATGTTTGGTTGGCAACATTCTTCAAAAATATGTTCCAGACTTTTGTGTTTGGAATGACATGAGTGTGAATAAATGATGACAAAATTTTCTTTTTGGGGTGGACTATCCATTTAAGTCTACTAAAATGTGGTTAGTGTAAATAAATGCAAATAAAATGTAAAAATTAGTAATGGGGTAAGAAAACTACTCATTCTCGCTCCAAGTTTATTTTTCTGCCCCACTGACATTTTTAAATTAACCACATTTACCTAATTTATTTCAGTAAATATATATAAAAAATGTTTTGTTTACTAGACAAAACTACTAAGACAATTATTTGTGCAGTGTATTATTTGAGCATGAGGTAACGATGTACTACAGACTTTGCAAAGTTCAAGTTCAAGTTAATTTTATTTGTACAGCACATTTACAGCAGCCGCTAGGCTGACCAAAGTGCTTTACAGAAGAGAAATTTATAAAACATACACAGAAAACAAGCCAAATAAAAATATGAACAACCCATTAAAAAATTACCGAATAACAGTAATCAATACACTAAGGAAAACAGATAGGTTTTTAGCAGGGACTTAAAGACAGGCAGAGAAGGGGCCATTCTAATTTCTAAAGGCAGGGTATTCCAAAGCCGTGGCCCTGCCACCGCAAATGCACGCTCCCCTCTACGCTTAAGTCTAACATGTGGAACTACCAACAAAGCCTGGTCGCAAGATCTTAGGCTTCTAGATGGAGTGTATAAATGAAGAAGTTCAGAGAGGTAGACAGGAGCTAGGTTATGTAACGATTTAAAAACAAAGAGTAGAATTTTGAAGTCTATTCTCTGATGAACCGGCAACCAGTGTAGAGATCTGAGAATTGGAGTAATGTGTTCATGTTTGCGACACTTCAGAAGAAGTCTGGCCACAGCGTTTTGGACTAGCTGAAGGCGTGCAATTTGAGATTTAGATATACCGCAATATAAGGAATTGCAGTAATCTAGCCGAGATGTAACAAACGCATGAACAGCCATTTCTAGAGTTTTGGGAGTGAGAAAGTCCCCAAAGAGGCTGTTACCGAAAGCAATGATTGATCATGAAACACCAACATGAAATCACTGCTGTGATCTCAGTTCTGTGATTGGTTATAGTGGCAGGAAACCCTCACATCCCACAGCCTGAGCAGTGACGGTGTGCCGTAGTCATGGTCTCTGTGTGTTGATGTTTGTCCCTGACTAGTTATATTTAGTGGTGTTAAACCATTTTGAAATTCAATCTGCTGTCTTACTGAAAGCTCCGGAGAGACTTTCCCGCCACATGGTCAATGGAGAAAAGCACCAGCAGTCACCCATTATAGACTCAAAGACTTCCTGAGTTTTATGTTAAACTCCATATGGTTACACTTAATTTAAGGTATCCTAGTTACAGACTAATTATATATTTAGGAACTGAGTAATATTAACAGTATGTACCTGCTATAGGGTTAGTTGCATATAATATGCATAATTTACTGTTATTACTATGTAACTATTATGTAACATGCGTAACAAGGACACTGTAAAATAGTGTTACCAAGTTTTATATCAGATTAGTTTCGCCATGTGCAAAACAAGACATTTTCTCAAGAACAGACATTTGAGCATTTTTTCCAATTGATCATTACAGTGCTGCCAAAGACTTCCCCTTAAATAAAAAAACATAATGTAAATGATAATTGAACTAAATATGAGAAATTATTGTTTACACAATGTGTGACTGTCCCTCTTGTGATGCAATTCCCCCACAACCAACAATTTTGCCCCTAATAGTTTTATTAAAGTCAAATAGTTTTATTCAAATTAAGTTGTAATTTTGCCTAATTATACAAAAAGTGTAGCGCCATAATAGTAGATCTTGTGGTCTTTTGAAGATAGATTGTGTGAGGAACCAGACCTAAATGTAAAACTCTATTCTGCCTCAACATCTTTTGTATTCCACACAAGAAAGTCACACGGGTTTGGAGCGCCATGAGAGTAATTGATGGCCTCAGTACAAAGCCATCATGTGTTGTCTCATATCTGCAGTGAGTGCATTTTAACCAGAACTGCTTCATCTTATCTGTATTCACTTGCTAACTGCATGATAATAGGTTTTGACAGGGCAAAAATGAAGCTCCCAGGGATCCTTCACGACTAAACATCCAAATTTAACTCGTTTACTAAATTACTTCCTCTCAAACTGATGCTACAGGCTGAATATTGCCACAGCTGTTTCTGTTCAAGCTGGTGATGATACGTTTGACATCTCTTCTTCATCACTCTGTGCATTTGGATATATAAACACAGAAACTTGATGAAATGCTCGTTTGTCTCCTCAGCAGAGCAGAAACCAAAAGCTCATTTCCCACGAGTTGAGCACATCTCATCCTAGTTTGATGTGCTCCTAATGAATTAGACAGCTGCTCTTGCAACCGAAATGGTTTTCAAGTTACATTAATGTATTATAGGGTTACAATGGCATAGTGTTTAAAGCAATTACAGAGTAAAGAAAACGTGATGACTGATGTAGAGATGGATGCCACAACCTTATTTGCACATCTTTATAACATAAACTGCAATCCGCCTGGATAGGATATGATATTATTAGATTTCTGATTTGCTCATGTTCATGGTGGCGACCTCTTTAGTGGCCTTATGAAATGTCACTATGGGACTTTGCCATTTATGCCGTTTGTATGGATCCATCTTTTGCCCTTTACAAATGTGCTCCTGTGTGGCTTCAAATGAGGCCACATATATTATACATGCCTGTGTATTCTTATATTATTGTACGTGTTGTGCTTTAACTGTCTCAATAACAAAATTGCAGTAGATGTTACCAATAACAGTGAAATTGTACAAGTTATGTGCCAAAGTTGAGTACGTTTAGAAGTTTGTATAATATAAAGTATGAGCAGCAATAATAAAGCTTAGCAAACACCAATACAAATAAAATGAGGCAAATAAATACCGTGCTACTTTCCATTATTAGCATGCTATTTAACTGTCCATTGTGGAGATACAGTTGGATGGTTCTTTTGTCTATTTTAGTCTTTATTGTGAATGCTATAAATACACAGGCAGACAGAGCTGGTCAGGGGTGTGAGCTCAGGGTCAGTCCATTAACAGACAAGGTTTAACACAACCTGGAGCTTCTCCTGAACTTTAATACCAGTAAAACAGACTCAGTCCCACCACCATTACTGAATGTGCACCACAACCGTCTCCATGACTGGTACCCAGGCACACCGATACAAACATAAAAAAAAAAAAAGATATGCCATATAATGATCAGTATGAAATTGCTGTACATGGGCATACAAAATAAGAAACATAAAAAAGGAAATATACATAGTACAGCTCAGTGCTTAAATTTCAGTTTCCAAGTCGATCCTTTAAACCCCTCTTGAATTTTCAGTAGTTCCAGTCATTCTCCGCTGGCTTCTTTAAATCATTCCCATTTCCTTTACCAAGCACCCTTAGCCTCTACAGCCCGGCTGTGCACACAGGGGTGACTTAGACACTCATATGTGTCACACATGCCTCTTTGGGAAGATGAGATGTGCTTTTAGCTCTGCCTGAGTGTTTGAGCTGCCATCCTGAGAGCCATCTTTATCCCTCGGGGTGAAATGTGAGGGGAGGGGGCGTGCAGTCTGCTCCAGCCCCCAAAACAGGCCCAGAAGAAAACTCTTGATTAAAAGTCTGCGCTGGTTATGCCAGGCATCCCACGCTAGGCTGACTGGGCTTATAAATAGATGGCTCATGGGAGGGGGATCGGGGTCTAACACTCACACAGGGGCCTATTAAGAGCTCATCTGAACAACAGTCTCTCCTTGAGCTCCTTCACTGGAGAGGACACCATCTTCATCACCATCATCATCATTGGGGTGATCTCATTCACTGAGAGAATTATTTCAGCTTAATAAAGGCAGTTATCAAGCACGCTCTTACACAAATATGCAGACGTGCTTTTTATGGATGATTAGGAACAGCACAAGAGAGATTCAAGTGAACCGAAGCAAATAGTTAGCACATGTGAACTCCACAATATGATGCTTTGTTTTGTTTTTTCGTGGTTTTCAAAGTACAGTCTTGAAATCTTACAGGTATTGACATGCTTATTTCATTGTGCTTTTATATTTCAGCACATAAAATTGAATTGTGTAAATTCTGCATCACTGGTGGCACCAAATGATAAAGACAAGCATAAAACATTTCATAAAACAAAGTCTTTTGTACTGCAATATAACAGTGCTACCAATAAAACATGCCTATTTAGTAAAAATGGCAAACTGAAAATATAATAAGAAAATATAAGACTGTTTCAGTAATGGCCATTAGTTGATGAATGTTTCAAAACATTGCTTTGTGAAGCTTTGAAACCTTTGCATTATTTTGATTTGAACCAGTGTTGCCAAACTGCCAAAGTCGCTTTGTCACTTCATAGCTGTCGAAAGGTTTCAAAAGTTCAAAGGTTTGCCACTAGGGAGCAATCTTATTGAACCCATCAACTAGTGTCAATACATTTATTTATTTATTTATTTATGTATTTTACCTGATATTGGATCAGTTTTATAATGTAGACATTTTAATTGCACTTTATAATAAAATGAGGCATAGCAGTCTCTTATTGGCATTAGTACATTAATATTTAATGGTAGATAGCTTTTAACAGATTGCACTTTCAAGAAAACATTGGCAATTGGTTTGTAAAGGAGTTTTTGATGCATTTCCATTGTTTTGACCAGCGATTCAGAAACAGTGAATCATTTAATTGTTTCGCAGTTGCAAAAAGCTCAATTTGTCCCCTCTAGTGGCCGTTGCAGTAAGTTAAAAATTGCCATGTTGAACCACTCTAAAAGAGCAATGTTTTGAAAGTGCCACACTGTTTGCACTCTTTGAGAAATAAACCTTCAAGCAGCTTTCCTATACTTGGCTCTGAACGTCTCCTACCTCCTACAGGCCAGGAGAAAGTATTTCAATATCAAAAAGAAAGAAAAAAATTCACACACTTCACATTTAAACCACTTTTTCGTTATCCTGACTCCTTTGAAAACAGGAGTTTAACTTTAAAAATGTACAACACCGTCTTATGCAAACCACTGACATTACTCTCATGTTTGCTCTCCTAAAGGTCCTATGGAGAACTGACCAACTGCACGTTCCTGGTGGCTCTGAAGATGAACTGTTTCTGGCCCAACCGAATGGTGGACGAATTCTTCATCCGGGTGCACAGGCACTACTTCCATGACTGCTCAATGTCAGGACGGCTGCTTCATGATCCACCCAATCAGATCTTGGGGCCTTTTATTGTGGTGCCCATTCTGGTGACGCTACTCATGACTGCTCTAGTGGTGTGGAGGAGTAAACGCAGCGAGGGAATCATATAATCGTCTACGATAAACTAACCAAGTACCTCCACACTGAACAATAGAGAAGGAGACATTTCACAGACTGCAAACACTAAGAAAGACTTGTTTCTCATCAAGTGGTTGTATATCCAAACACTTATAGTGAACGCTGTCACTGTGTTATCTGCACACAGATAACATACCATTTATACAGACAAAAAAACGTTCAACACTATTTCTTTGAGGTATAGTTTTCAACTAAATGTTTTGTCATGCCGGTATTCTGTTAGTAAAACAGATCTCCAGTCTGGATGCAAGTCATTATCATGATGACGGATAAGTTTCACCTTGGATGGACACACACCAAAGGGAGGACACTGTTATTCCTATGAGTCTGACAAACCTTTATCATCATGTGAACATTGGACATTGAACAATCATTTTGTGTCACCCATCAACCTCAATACATTTCACACTCATACATTTGTGCCAAATGATGACACTCATTCAGTAAGTCATGATTAGTATTCTTTTGTTGATTTAAGAAAGAAGAATAAGAAAAGAGGGCTACAACCACGAACATGCCAATAATATTTACAATATCAGTGATCCGATCCCCAAAATGAACATCACCATCGGATATTGTAAGACACTCAAAAAGCTGTAGTAGATTCAAATGCTTTGTCCAAAATCTAAAGTGAATGTATCTTTCATAGACAAGTCAATCCCACAATGCATTGCTACAAAAACAAATTATCCAGGATTTTGGAGAGATGTGATAAATTGATACTTTTCAGTATTGAATGAAATCAATAAAAATCTTAAATTAAAATAAAAAATTGATTATTGGACACAATGTGTGGTGTACATAGCGCAGACCAACAGCAACAGACACCACTGATCTGACAAAACCAGCTCGCCGTCTGTCAGTGCAGTGTGAATTGGGCTTTTTTAGAAATCAGACCGAATAGAATGTCAGTAGGGACAATGTGATACCCACGTTACATTTAACCTTTTATTTGCTTAAAAGTCAGAAGTGTTCGGTTCAGCGTCATCACAAAACCCCCAATTGGGTAACTCTGCCTAAGAGATTAGATATCTACAGTATTTACTGCAGGCAATAGACATCAGGTTCTGGATCAGAGCTGCAGTTTTTTGTACTGACAGTGGCTATCAGATAATATTAGAAGCACTGAACCAGAAAGAATCACTGCATTTATTTGGTGTCTCTCATCTCATGGGCTCTCGTCATAAGGTCATGTCAAGGGAAAATATTTTCCTTCTGTAGCGGAGAGCAAGCTACCGGCTAAGAAGCTTGCAGCATTTGTTTGTGGAATAATTTATGTATTAGCACTAAAAGGATGTTTTCATTCACATGATTCTGCTAATTGCTTTTTTTAAGGCTATATATGTGTATCCCTGGAGCTCTGTACCCACAGTGAGTGGTTTAAAAGCGTGTTGCGAACTTGACAGTGGCACAGAGACAGTAGACATTTCTAATGTCAGCTGAATTTTAAAGCATCTGATTTCTGTTGCAGTTATAATAAAGCCATTTGCCCTCGACTCTTTTATTCCGTACATTTCCCCTCATTAGGGGTTTGCTTTGTAGCACATCATGTGCTGTCAGGAGAACAAACGGTAACAAATGTAGGCATGTGGTCATGAGTCACCAGAAGTTTAGCTGTTAAATTACAGCAGGTCAGATAGAGCATGATCGATCATCTATTTACTACACTAGTTTGATGTTTATGCCACATGATTTTGATGTCTGCATTTTGTTGCAAGAAGGATGTTCATGGATTCATGTATTATGCTCTTTTTACCCTGAGCTTAATTTTGTAATGTCAAAGATAAATAAGAAATTCTTGTAAATAACTGCCTGCATTACCAATTCACTGATGTGCTGCTATTTTATAATGCAAATTTTAAAGCATTATGCTAGTAAACCTAAATCAGTAACCCACCTAACTCCATTAAAAAAGAAAAGACACAAAGGAAACAACACAAACGCACTGTGAGTCGTTGTCATTCTTTTTGTAATAAAGGTCTCAACAATACAGGGCAAACTTATACATAAAAGTCAGGTTCACACAGCACAACAGTAAAACTTTCTAAAAATCACTAAACTCCTCTTTCATTTCAGCTTAGATTCAACTCAGACATGACAGTACTTTCAATAATCATAATTTATTTCCTCTCCACCTACTACTGTATGTCTAAAAATCACAGCCTTCAAGAATCTTTACTGAGCTTAACTGTGAAGGAGCACATTAGTGACTGGCAAAGGAAGAAATTATCTCAGATTCTTATTCTTTTATTTAAATTGTCAGATATTAAATTATGCATTAGATTTTTCATATTTTAATTCTAAAAAACGTATGACCCTATAAGCAATCCATATGCTTTTCCTCAGATAGTGGATGTTCCTTTGCCTTGAATGCAAATTGTTTAGACACCACAGGCAAAGTTTTTTTGTGAAAAGTGTAAATCCTTAAACCCGACTATAATTCATAAATATGAAAGTTCTACTGGGAGATTTAAGGTTGTGTCAGACTGCATATGCCTCAATATTAACATGTATCTGGCTGGTGAGAATCATGAATATATGGGCAAGGCAAGACTTTACAAAAACAGGCTGTTGTGACATTATGAATGGTCATAACATTTACACAACTATCATTAAACAATGAGCTGATTTATTGGTGCTATATCAGGGAAATTCATCTCTCTTTGGCAACATCCATCGCTTATATAATATGTATGTGGAATCAATAAAGGATTTCAGATGTGCTGTCCCTGGCCTCATATGCTTTATTGATTGCTTATGAAGTGCAGAGTATTGAATAAATCTTATCCTATATCACAAGATACCATTCAGTACATGCCGATAGCAGGATTCCCTTTAGCTGCACCATAAAGTACCATTTAATACTGATGGCACATTTACCAGAGATTAATGGATCACTAGTTGATGCATCAGCTATTTATCACTTTAATAACAGGCAATTAAAAATGTTGTCTAATCACCTTGATGGAGAGGGAGGGGAATAATCACCTCAAATACATGCATTTGGAACCATATTTGAAAGGACATTCCTCTCTGTTAGATGAAAGGGTAAACGGAATGTCATAAGGAATATTCACAGACTCCTCTCTAATGAGACAAACCCGTCATCCATCTCTGGAGCCGCACTGGAGCTAATAGTCATCACAAGGGAGTTAGTGTTACTGTAAGTAATGCACCAATTAGAGAATCTGTTATCGCAAAGGAATGAGAGGGCACGGGAAATACAACACTTTTCACACTCACACTCATTGCAAAGCACAATACAACACTTTTCACACTCGCACTCATTACAAACCACTTTAACATTCTAATTGTATTATTCAAAAATGATTGAGAATACAATGTCAGATGAATAAATAATTTCTTTAAAGGTTAAGAGGTTAATTTCAACACATCTAGCATTGTCAAACTGATTGTCAAACAATTATACAAAGCACTCCCCCAATCTGACATTGTTTAAACAAACCCAGCCCCAGACTCTACCGGTTGAACCATTTTTTTGGCCTTTTTGATAACTCTAGATAACCTTGGGCTGATTGTGCACCTTCCGCTGCAGCAAAGATTTAAAAGTACAAAATAACAACACGGGTTTCTTTTGCAGCTCTGTAATTGAAATGTGTATCCTAAACCCATGGGTGAGAAAGGAGGTACAAGTCTGGTGCCAGCAGACGTGGTGATTACAGCTCCAATAGCTTTCATAAAGGCTGTTGTTTAAAAAAGTTTGTTGGATCTTGAAACTCTGCCGGCAGTCCCAAAACCCTGCTTTCGGGTGCCACCCAGATGCCTTTAGTTGGGTGTCTGGCCCAGAGCTTTAAAGGTATAGTTCACCCAAAAATGAAAATTAGCCCATTATTTACTCACCCTCAAGCCATCCTAGGCGTATATGACTTCCTTCTTACAGATTAATCCAATCGGAGTTATATTAAAAATTGTCTTTGATCTTCCAAGCTGTTTAATGGCAGTCAGTGGGTGTTGCAGTTCATTAGTCCAAAAGAAGTTAAATAAAGCGCATCCATATATAATAAAAAAGTGCCTCACATGGCTCCGGGGGGTGAACAAAGGCCTCCTGTAGCGAATCGATGCGTTTTTGTAAGAAAAATATCCATATTCAAAACATAATAATCACTTTAATCTATCTTGCGCCAACAGTTATACACGGAAGCAGCTCCGGGAGGATGAGTCTCGTGAAAAAACAACGTTTGTTTATAGGAGCAAAGGAAGCAAAGTTTCCTTACTTTAGCAAAGGAAAACCAGTCTCCTCTTGGCTTATATCGAAATCCTCCGACATTCTTCTTTACAAATCCTCATTTTGTATTTGTAATTCGTTACCATTGTTTCGTTTTGATCTCCGCCCGGAGCTGCTTCCGTTTACAACAGTGAGCGCAAGCTAGATTAAATTGATTATTACGTTTTAAATATGGTTATTTTTCTTACAAAAACGCATCGATTCGCTACAGAAGGCCTTTGTTCACCCCCCGGAGCCGTGTGAGACACTTTTTATTATGGATGGGCGCTTTTTATTTCACTTTTTTTGGACTGAAGCAATGCAATAATGACTGGCATTAAACAGCTTGAAAGATCAAAGACAATTTTTTAGATAACTCCGACTGGATTCGTCTGAAAGAAGAAAGTCATATACACCTAGGATGCCTTGAGGGTGAGTAATTTATGGGCTAATTTTCATTTTTGGGTGAACTAACCCTTTAACTATGAAACAATTAAAGTGTTCAAAGGAGGTTGAGTACTGCTGCTGGGAATGATGGAAAACAGCTCTGGTTTTATTTTGTGGGTTTATAAAAGGATTAAGAGGGGTGGCTGGGACATTTATATTGTATCACAAGAGAAGAAACTCCATTGGTCCAAGACAAATTACATTTACATTTAGTCATTTAGCAGACGCTTTTATCCAAAGCGACTTACAAATGAGGACAATGGAAGCAATCAAAATCAACAAAAGAGCAATGATATGCAAGTGCTATAACAAGTCTCAGTTAGCTTAATGCACTACACGTAGCAAGGTAGAAAACAGATAGAATAGAAAAAGAATAGAGCAAGCTAGTGTTAGAGGCCCTTTTTGCTTTTGTTAATTGTATAATAAATAAAAAGAAAACAGATAGAATACAAAAAGATTAGAAAAGCTAGTGTTAGTTTATTTATTTTTTGTAAGAAAACATGTAGTTACTGTAGCGAATCAGCTCAAAGGGGAAATATGAATAATTAATCATAACTAGTTATAATTCATTATAAATATTTAGATCCGCTGTATGTATTGCTAAGGACTCAGATGCTCGGATTGATTTGGGCAGGTCATTTAACCAGGAGGGAACATTTAATTTAAAAGTCTGTGAAAGTGATTTTGTGCCACTTTGGGATGGCACAATAAAGCGACGTTCATTTGCAGAACGCACGCTTCTAGAGGGCACATAAGTCTGAAGTAATGCATTTAGGTAAAGCGGTGCAGAGCCAGTGGTGGTTTTGTAGGCAAACATTAATGCCTTGAATTTTATGCGAGCAGCTATTGGTAGCCAGTGCAAATTGATAAAAAAAGAGGTGTGACGTGCATTCTTTTTGGCTCATTAAAAATTTATCTTGCTGCCGCGTTCTGGATTAATTGTAAAGGCTTGATAGATCTGGCTGGAAGACCTGCCAAGAGAGATCTTTCATCTTTCATTTTAAGACCACGCCCTACCCCGCCTAACAAACGTTTCTCATGCGGAGATATGTTGATGTGTGTGCGTCTGTATGAAAAGCCATGTTTTTGAATGACAGAACCTAATGATGCCATGGAAACAGAGAACAGAAGTGGTCCAAGAACTGAGCCCTGAGGCACCCCAGTAGTTAGATGTTGCAAATTGGACACCTCACCTCTCCAAGATACCTTGAAGGACCTATCCTAAGACTCAAACCACTGGAGTGTGGTTCCTGAGATGCCCTTTGCCAATAGGGTTGACAGGAGGATCTGGTGGTTAACCGTGTCAAAAGCAGCAGACAAATCCAGCAAGATAAGTGTTGAAGATTTGGAATCCGCTCTTGCCAGTCTTAGGGCTTCAACAACTGACTCCAAGGTTTTTGGCTGTTTTTGAAGGAGTTATGGTTGATGTGCCTAACTGGATGGTGAAATTGTGATGAAACGATGGGTTTGATGGAATCACAAGCAGTTCTGTCTTGGCAAGGTTGAGTTTAAGGTGATGGTCCTTCATCCAGCAAGAAATGTCTGTTAGACAAGCTGAGATGCGAGCAGCTATCGTCGAATCATCAGGATGGAATGAGAGGTAGATTTGAGTGCCATCAGCATAGCACTGATATGAAAAGCCATGTTTTTGAATGACAGAACCTAATGATGCCATGTAAACAGAGAACAGAAGTGGTCCAAGAACTGAGCCCTGAGGCACCCCAGTAGTTAGATGTTGCAAATTGGACACCTCACCTCTCCAAGATACCTTGAAGGACCTATCCTAAGACTCAAACCACTGAAGGGTGGTTCCTGAGATGCCCTTTGCCAATAGGGTTGACAGGAGGATCTGGTGGTTAACCGTGTCGAAAGCAGCGGACAGATCCAGCAAGATAAGTATTGAAGATTTGGAATCCACTCTTGCCAGTCAACTGAGAGCAAGGCAGTCTCGGTTGAATGTCCACTTCTGAAACTGTGTTAATGATGTGAGTGAGTGCAGGCACAACTGCAGGAGAAGTGGCTTGAAGGAGATAAGATGGAATAGGATCAAGCGGACAAGTAGTAGGATGATTAGAAAGGATGAGTTTGGAGACTTCTGCCTCAGAGAGTGAAGAGAAGGATGTGAATGAGTGTATGTTTGCTGGTAAGATGCGCTTGACAGATTGTGGTGTGGAAAATTGTGCATTGATGGTTTTATTTTATTAATGAAGAACGTGGCAAAGTCTTCAGCTGTTAGAGTTGATGAAGGAGGGGGAGGAAAATGTTTTAAAGAGCATGCAAGTGTTTTAGTACATGATCAGTGGAGCAGTGTCATGTGTAAATGAGGTCCAGTTGGTTACCTGATTTGTGAGTAGCCGCAGTTAACACTCTCTTGAGATCAAAAGAGGCAAGCAGAGTGTGGAAGTCCGCAGCCTGAGGTTTATCTAGGTGGATGTTGAAGTCTCCAAGCATAACTAGGGGAGTACCATCCTCAGCACATCTAATTCATCCAAGAAGTTACCTTGTGGTCCTGGGGGTCGATAAACAACTAAGGGTCGATAATAATGACTGAATGTGATTCAAAGGAGCTTTTAATACCCAGAGAAGGTAAAGGATTACATTTCCAATCATTAGCAATAAGTAGACCAGTACCGCCGCCTCTTCCAGTCAGACAGGGAGTGTGGGAAAATAAGAAATTATTGGAGAGTGCTGCAGGAGTAGCAGTGTCCTCTGGTTTGATCCACGTCTCTGTCAGGGCCATGAGGATTAATCTTGAATGACTAGTAATAGATGTAATAAAATCTGCTTTCTTTACTGCAGACTGACAATTCCAGAGACTAATAGAAAAAGAAAGTAGTGTATTAGTAGACAGGCAAAGTGCACAGGTTGTTAGGATTGCGCTGCCTATAGTGTGTGATGCGTGGTTTGCGAGTGGTAGTAATAGTAGGGATATGGAAACACATAGTAAGAGCTGGTCATAAAAACTGAAACAGAAGTGAAGCAAGGTGTAGAAAAGAGGACGAATCAAAGGCGATACTTATGTCCCTTGCTGGTGTCCCTGCATGGTGGAGTCACACAGTAGAGTCGATGGTCTTTACACTCTTCGGTCTTCACACGAGGGCTGCCGCGGTATACTAACCATTTTTTATACCAGTTTGACAAAATGGAAATTGAATTCAGCTGAACACACTTTACTGTTAATCACAACAAAGGGCTAAGCAAGCACACGCACTGACAAGGTACGCGATACAGTATGAGACCAAACACAACTTCAGCACGTCTTAACACAGTAAACAAAACAAGCGTTTCCTAGCAACAACAACTGCGCTAAACACTAATGAGACAAGAAATAAATACACTTAATATCTGCTTTTAACTTCCGCTGATTGACTGCTTCTCTCAAAGAGTATTTCTTTACACTGTCTTTTGCTAGCGCTTGAACACACTTTACTGTTTATCACAACAATGGGCTAAGCAAGCGCACGACACTGACAAGGTATACGATACAGTACGAGACCAAACGCAACAAATGAGTCAAATGAAAGTGAAATCATTAAGCAACAAGAGGCTGTGCTGTGAATATAGCAACTTAGGCTTATTGGAAAAATATGCCTTTATCTGCAGACGTTTTGCACAGTTTCTTGCACAATACTGTTATGACCTCAAAATACTTTCATCATAGTGCATGATTTCAAAATACATAGATTCATATACATTTTTTGACGTTTGCATCGCATAACCAGCTCTATATGTATGGCTTTTCTGAACGTAATCTACAGCAGTGCACTTGTGATGTTGAGTGTTCAGGTATGAGTCACAATAAAACATATCAATTAAAGACTTGTAGAAGTAAGCTAAAATGGCATGGTTGCTTCAGCAAATGTTTTTCTCTCATATTAGCCTTTGTTATCATTATCAATTAGGTTTACGGTAGGGTTAAGTTTAGGTGGTACATTATTTCCAAAAGAATTAACCTTTAAGCACCAATCACTGGACATTTTATTTTCAAACTGCTGCAATACAAACAACAACCAACATAAAACACATTCAGATTCACATTCATCTGTTTAGGATAAAACAGAACTAGCTTATAAGTGCCACTTATTTGACATTTCACTTCGAAACAATGCAAAATGTGCATTATTTTCAACGCTATCTCACGGCCAACTCATACATATTTTACAAGGTGGCTAATTTATATGAATTTGTACAACCTCACTCATACAGTACCCTTTGTGCGATTTCTGTGATGGTTAAGTTTAGGGGCAGAGTTAGGTGTGGTCCTTCCTACAAATTTGCCACCTCGTAAAATACGTACGCTTTTTCAAAAAAAGTACGAATTCGTACGAATTAGCTACCTTGTCAAATATGTATAAATTGACATGAGATCAGGTTGTCATATTGCAGAAACTTTTTTTTTCATTGAGCCTGGGTAAGAATATATTCATGGCTAAAAGGTTTGTTATACATAGGCCTACTATACATAGAAGTTTACACAAAATACAAAAAAGGACACATATTAAAACACAACAGACATTTTACTAAACATATCTTATGGAGCTAGAAGATATAGTCCCTTTCATATAAACTAAGGTTAATAGCTGGCCTTTATGGGTGCAGTGCAGTGACCTAGTTGCTGATGTATTTTAGCACAGATGGAAAGCGGTTGACCAATCAGAAGCCAGGACCCCAAACTAACTGTTCTATATTCTTTTTAAACTCTAACAAAAACTGTACAGACATTTCAGAAAAGAAAACAAAAGACAAAGCCAGCAGTAATATTCTCTGGTCCATTTTCACACAAAAGGCATCAAATATATTATTCCATCATATTTCCATTCTTTTAAAATGATTCCGATCACATTCAAACTGCAGTCACTAATCTTCTAATACTAGCGCTCATTAGCTGCTTTCATCAGCACAATCTTTCATGAGCCATTTGCATTTATTATAAACAGTTTTTGTCTAAAACCGTGTCTGACAGCGGGATATTCACTCATTTCAAAGTGGTAGCAATATCACATCCCAGCATGCCAGTGTCACCCTGTGAAGCTCTTTCAATAATGAGATCGGGAAGCTGAAATGATGAGCAGTGAACTTTTCCATTTGCAGGTGGAAGTAAATTATTTATAGAGACGAACTAGTGTCCTAGATTGTCTTCACTGGACCACTAATAAGAGGGTATAGGTGTCTGGCCTTTCACTAGGGGTCTTAGTATGTAATGATATCAAAGCATGTTATTAATGACTGGACTCACTGCAGGTCAACATGAAAGAGTTGCCCCGGATCCATTTATTTTGTCAGTATTGTCCAGAGTGAAAGCACTTGCGATGTTATTCAGTGTTTTTTTCAGGTTGCTTCTAAAAGACTAAAGGAAACTAAAGAGAAAGGTATCACTTGCCTATTAAAGTGAATATGTTTTATAGAAGAGTGAAACATTTGAGTAGGATGCTGTGCTTTGATAACAAGAGACCTTATTACATAACACATACTGTATATACTACATCCTCTGTAGGAAAAGGTTTCAGTTCAGAAGGATATTATAGATAGAAGTTGGTTCTACTACAATTAGTAAATCAGACTGTAATTATGACTGAAGGACCAGCCATTATGATTAAAGAGAAAGACAGATAAATCCATGACGTAATGGTGAGACCAATGGCAATCATTCACTTTGATATATTTAAAGAACTGCCTACCTATCCTGAATCTGAAATCAAATGTCATTAAAACATCACTGTATGGATACAGCATTGAATGCCTGGCTGGAAAATCCAGATAAACCCAGATTAACGTTGTGTTTTGGGCATGATAGCTGGTACAAATGGTAGAAATGGACTTACTAGTAAAGAAAAGCCCAGGACCAGTGGTGGCTCATCACACCCACAGCACATAATCCCTATATTCCCTAATGTATCACATATGCATGAAATATTAAATATTGCTGTATGAACTACTTCTTTCAAAATCATGCCTGGCAGATCATCTTGGGTTTTCAGAGGGGCAGAAGAATATACATACTAACTGATTAATAAATAAATAATAAATATAACTTCTGATATCACAATATTTGGTGTCTTGAAGTCTTTTCATATGTCAGTTTGCAATAAGTCCTCCTGAAGATTTTTCAGGTTATCTGTCCTTGGATTGTTCAACTCCTGAGAGCTCGGGTGAGTCTCCAACCGATTTTATGCCCCATTTTCTGTGTTTAACTTGGCTACACAAAAAGGTGTTTGTTTGCATTAAAGTCAAATTGCTTCACAATGCCTCCCACGTATAAAGTAAGCGTGTGGGTTTGTTCACCGATGTAGAACGAGCTCATGCTACCAAGTGCTCTGAATGTGGGTGGCTTTCATGATTTAAAGCAAAGTACACAGACTCAAAGGCTCTTCATCGAGTCAATGCATGTGGAGGAAAACAAGGACACCTGAGTAATTCCCTTGAAAAAGACAAATATCCTCTAAAGCAGGAACCACTCAAAACAATTGCTGCTGTTTCTATTCAACTCCAATGGTGCAAAAATAGACATTCGCGTTGAGTGACCAGTGTTTGGGATGCTCAAACTCCATTTTTATCTCATTTAGATAAAGTGTTACATTATTCTTATTGTCACTTTACTCTTATAGATAAAAAGTGTTTTTATGTTGTTAATGCACCTATACTGTATATACTTGGTTGCTTAAATGTACTACAATGTATATATAATATACCACATATATGGTACCTACAGTTGTGCAATAGAAGAGCTCTCTGAAATCCTGTTGTTATGTGGCCATGAAAATATAGATAAATGGGCCATGTACACTTTTCTAATGGCATGGCAGACTAAGACTAAGACTGCCTGTACTGCTGATAAAGCACCACTCTGACAACTTGATTCTTTTTGATGTAAATAAGATCTCTACAGCTCACACCAAAGTTTAAAAATACTCTCAATAAAATCTCTAGGCATTAGTGACAGGTCTGGGACAGGGTAGTGAAATACCAGTCCTGTCTTAAGCAGCATCAAGTTTTATTGTTGCATATCTTCACTGTCTGGTCAAACAGTGATCCTAACCTCACCATCCAAGAAATATAACTCCCAGTTTAATGACAGGACTGTGAGAACAGTTACTCAGAGGAAGATTTCATTGCTTGGAGGTTGTTCTTTCAGAGCTCAGGTGTCAAAAGAGTTCTTGGTTATGTTCAACTATCAACACTGTCTCAGAGTTTTCTCCTACAGTTCCTTTGGAGAAATAAAAATGGAGGAGTTCATATTGAAATAGCTGACTTTTGATTAAAGCATTTGGTATTTAAGCTTTTTTATTTTATCTAAGTTTGAAATTACTATGGTCTTTGTCTCAGATAAGCAGGAGACTTCAAGTGTAAAACCCCTGTCATACAGTTTGGTTTTCTGTCAATTCAATAAAAGTCAGTGTTGTTTTGAACCTCAGTGTCTTTAAATGAATGGACAAACATTCTTCATAATATCTTCTTTTGTCTCTACAGAAGAATGTAAGTCATACTGATTTGGAAAAAAAGCATGAGGATAAACTAATCCTTTTAAAAAAGTGTCCATTTCCTCTCCATCCAATCTCCTTTCTATGTAGAAGACAATATCTCATCTGTGATTTTTTTTTTAATGGGACTACAACACTGCGACCTGCTGTTGACCTAAAAATCTCAGCAACACCGGTCACATATTGTACACCTTTATGGGGTTTTATTTTAGGTTTTGATGTCCTTAAGAATACATATTTGCGGTATAAGTACCAAAAACCATCTCAATATATTTTTACAGCTCCTCTCTCAGAAGCTCTGCTGAGAACAGGTCGATTTTGGTCTGTCTAATTAATATTCATGAGCCTCTCTTCTGATTGGCCTGTTGTTTTCTGAGTGACGCACGGCCAGGCCAACCACAGGAGGCGGCCCATTCAAACCAGCGCCGATTCGGCTACATAAGGAGCTTAAAATATCATCTTGTTGTGATGTTGGGTGCCAGAATCGACGTAATACAGCCTCAAATTAAAAATTTGATCGCATATCTGCTGCCACTGCCAGAAAAAAAAACTGACGACAGCTGTGGTTAAACGCAATAAAACGAGCAGACTGAACAGAAACGATCATCAAAAATGTTCGTGTTTGCAGCGCACACTTCTTATCAGAGAAGGTTCAATAAAGTATTGTCTTTTGTTGTTATGGGCGCGTCTACAGATTTCTTGCCATATGTCTGTTTCTTGCATCTCACGACTATGTCGTGTATCCAGGAAATTTCAGTTTTGACAATATGGGACCTTTAAAATGCTGATGATGTGGACATGTGTGACAGAATGCCAACTATTCTCTGTCAAAGCAAAAGTAAAAGAATAAAAGACTAGAACTGCTCTTTCATAACAACAGCATATGTGATAATGCCGAGAGAGTTGTTGGCTCTGAACTCTGACTGTGATCATATCTATTCTTAGCTTTGAGTGCAGTAGGGATGAGCAATATGCAGTTTTATTTAGAAATTTGAGTGCAACTGAATGAGGTTCTCAAAGTTTTGAAGGTTGATGCAGGTGAATATGAGTCACTCATTGGTTTTGTTAATGTAATGCAACAACCGTGGTTTTCACTGCCCCTATGCTCCCCTCTACAGTCATTTTACACAACTAAAGAACGACGATGTAACATGAATATTTGCTAGCCATTTTTAATATTCCAAACATGTTGTCCACATATGAGAATATCCAGATGGTTACATTTGCATGAGTAGGTTTGAATGTGGCATAGGTGATTTATTTAATTATTGATGATTTTAATTGCTCTGAGACAAACACATGGAAGCCTGTTTCTGTCTCAGAGTAAAAAAAAAATTAAAAGTAATTGTGAGATTTTACAATAATTAAGTCACATTGTGTGAGAAAGTAGTGCAACTAATATTACAATTCTGACTGATAATTATTTATACATAATTATTTTTATTTTATAGACAAAAATGTATAGTATGAAAAATAGATAATAGTTTTAAGATTTCCTAAACAGTGTTATTAATTTATTCATGTTTTTAAAGATTAACTTTAAGTTAGAGAATTAGATACCAGCAAAGTTAAAACTAAAATAAAAAAAATAAAAATAAGACTATATCTGTTGATATAAAAAACTCAAATATCAGTGAATAACCAATATGGTACCAATATATTGTGCGCTGTGCATATATTGTGCTAACATTTACATTACATTAGATGATACACAACATGAGAGAAAGTACTGTAAATGATGACATTTACCTTTCCTTTAAGATGGAAGGCTATTACTGATAAGACAAGTACTCTTGTGCGAGAGTGAGTCCAGGGGGAGATATCTGTGGATGAAGAAAGCTGTGCATGCATGTATGTGGTATCCCTGGAGATTGGTACAGCGTGAAGGGGGTGTCATTAAGAAGTCAGTGAAGTGCTCAGAGCATTAAGATGACGTGTCAGTTACACTTCAGACGCAGATGATCATTTGGCTTCTCTTCACTGAATAGAGTTCATCTTTAAAGACACATTGAGGACATATGCAGAGGGTTGAAAGCTCAAGCTGATGACATGGTGATGTAATTACGTCAAGGTGCATTGGTGCTCACTGAGACTTGTTCTGAATTATTAAGGATCAAGTTTACCAATAATATAATGCATTCAATACAACACAAGTCTCAATACGCTGATTTAATGATTGTTCAAAATATGCACAGTATGATGCGTTTTTCCTTGAAACACAAATGCAGAATGCCCATGCTGCTTTCTGGTCTATGAAAGTACACATTTTCAAACCAGTGTAATTTTTTTTTTCATCTTTGGAACACAAAAGGAGATGCATGAGGGATGAAAGGAGCATTACTGCTATTGTCAAGCTAAAAATAAAAATAAAAATAGCAAAGCACTAAAATAACAGTAAAGCACTAAAAATAGCATATAAGCTGTCCATACAATTTACTGCAAAAGTGACTGTTTCAGAAGTATCACAATAAAAGGAGAAACAGGAGATTTGCTAAATTAACTTAAATTTAAATAAAATAGATAAAAATTGTAATTATTAACAAATTAAAATTAAAAAGTGATCTTTAATCTGCGAAGGATTATTAGTACTTGTTATATAATACCAAATGGATGTGGATGTTTGCTGTCTATTTTATTCACACAGGCTCTTTGACCCTTGATTCTATATTCTCATTTCATTCTTCTGAATTTTAAAAGATGAAGCCCATGGCAAAACACACACATACAAGCTTCCTGCAGTCACACAATTCAGCGAGACATCATAAGTAATTGTATCCGTGTCAAAAGCAGTGGACACAGGGTCTTCAGAGGAACAGAAGACCAAGTACATGTTAGTCTCCTTTCATTCACAGGACAGACAGAGCAAAGGCCGGCAATGCAGCTTTAACAATCACAGACTAAACTCAGTATCTCTCTATGATGAGAATAACAAGATGTGATAGGGTGAGAAACTGCCATCTCTCATACAGAAAGACATGTTAGAGGTGTATTTTCCTGTCTATATAAAGCATCGATACATGAGGTCGAAACACCCAGTCTTTTCATTAGTTCCCTGTGCTGCACACTAGAACAGATGAATCCCTGCGCTGCACCTCCGGCTCTGGCTGCAAATCCAGGTTTCTGTTTTTTTTAACGCCCCTCTTTTGAAACTAAACATCTTATTCACCATTGTGTTATAAAGACATGCATCTTCCATTTAAAATGCATTAAAAACATTTTAATGATAGAAAATAGCTTGGGAAATATATAATAATAAATCAAGACATAAATTCATAGCAATATGTAATTTAAGGTCATTTTTAAAGTGCACTTTAAAGACCTAATGAAATCAAAATTTAATGCACTGTCTTTTTTCTTACATAATATCTCTTCAAATAAATGTGTTTTAAGGATGTTTAGAAATTTAAGTCAGACAAATAACAACATTTTGTGAGATTTAATCTTTGAACAAGTGTAAAAAATTTAAGGTATATGAAAAATAAACATAATTCTAAGGAGTAAAGAAGTTTTTCTTTTTTGTTAAATTTCTCTGAATCAAAGTATTTAATAAACAAAACATGTAATATTTCATGTTTTCTCAGGTAAGTATAGCTTTATTTTAAAAAAATATTTACAATACTTAAGGCTATCTATATGCTGTTGTACTCAAAGTCTACAGTCTTCCTCTTTCTCCACTAATTTCTGTTTCAATAGCAAATACAATAAAAATATGACATATACAATACAAAACACTGTACAATACATTGTAAAAATAAATAACATTTTAAACTGGGCATCGAAAGAAAGAAAGAAAGAAAGAGAAAGAAAGAAAGAAAGACTGCTTAGTGTATGGTCTGTGATGACATATTAAAGGGGTCATATGATGCAATTTCAGTTTTTCCTTTCTCTTTGGAGTGTTACAAGCTGCTTGTGCATAGATAAGATCCCTAAAGTTGCAAAGACTAAAGTATCAAACACAAAGAGATATTCTTTATAAAAGTTAAGACTCGTCCACCCCCTCCTAAAACGGCTCGTTCTAACACGCCCCC
>NW_015667292.1:381899-386571 GCF_001515625.1 Sinocyclocheilus rhinocerous
GTAATTATGTCCCCACTGGATGCTACAAATGCCTCGTTTGTAATGGGTTTTCATGTTTTTGAATCATCTCTCCGGCTTGACAGGGCATCATCACAAGGGCATCATCACAATGTGGTAAGGGGCGTAACATTTCCGTCTCACGCTTGAGGTATTCGGCCAATCACAACACACTGGATAGCTGGCCAATCAGAGCACACCTCGCTTTTCAGACCGATGAGCTTTGTAAAAATCGACGCGTTTCAGAAAGGTGGGGCATAGAGGAGAAACAATAATGTACAGTATGTGGAAAATAATGTGTTTTTTGAACCTTAAACCGCATAAACACATTTCATTACACCAAATACACAACATAATGTTCTTTTTAGCAGCATCATATGACCCCTTTAATCTAATTTCCAAGACGTGTCTTCTTACTTGCATGACATATACACCAACATTTCTCAACTTTAAAAATGAAATGTCTTTAAAAAGTTGAGATGCATTTTCCTGAGGAATACACGGATAACAACCAGATTCAAGGTTGAATGGACAGTAGAATCTATACTAGAGGGAGGAGTGATTGAGTTCACCCGGTTACAGAGATACATGATGGAGAAATGCAAGTCCAGCTTTCCTTTGACCATCGTTTAGGAGTCTATAAGAGCTATAAACAAACAAGGTCTCTGGAAAGTGACCTTTATGTCCAAGCTGTACTGAATGCATTTCCCAACATTAATGACAATCAATGTTTTTATATAGCGATGTCTTAAAAGGTAAAAGTTGTCCCAGGATTCCAGGGAGAATACAGCATGAGCACACAGCTGGATTTATGGAAGATTGTCTGGGGAATTTGGCAGCATCTCAGAATGAAAGGGCTTCATTTTGTTTCCAGACTTGTGTGCAGTGTCCTCAGCCTCATCAAATCTGCATTTTATTCATTAGCATGGCAGGTGGTCGTTCTCTGGGCATTAGATGAGGAGTGAGGGTGGCTGGTGCAGTAAGTGTGAGATGGACTGACTCAGACCAGTTAAGTGTGTCTGCTGCTCTGGGCTTAAAACTCCCATGCACTTCCCATTTTCCCACAGGTCTTCCCCGGATATTAAATGTCACAGCAGTTCATTAGGGCACACTGATATCAGGCTTGGAAGGACTGCTGCCAAAAAACATCTACAACTGCATGACTCAACCATGTGCATGTCATTGGTGAAGAAAGTTGAATGTCATCATGAAGGTCGTGGGTGTTTTTTTTTTTTTTAATATAAGTGAAAGTCACTCAAGCTCCAATAAAGCTCTAAAACTCATTCTCCTTTTGAATGTGCAAAATAGCTTGATGCAATTTGTTAAGACATGCAACAACCAATTCTCTGATTTCCAACCTCTATATAGATTTATTTAATTTATCTGTATTGGTCAGTATTGCATATTTAATTGTGAATGCTATTTTCCTCCATTTTTGAGTTAAAAAAAAAACATTATTTGTGGATAATTCCATCAATATTCAATCAAAAACTTGCTTGGATTAATGAGGCCAAGATTTATGAGTTCCAAAGTGAAATACAAAACTAGTTGAAAGAAAACAAGCTGATAAAAAAATTGAATCCAATATTTAGTAATATTATAGCATAAAAAAATTATAAGCAATTTTTTGTAGGCTGGTAATTTTTGAGCAGGAACACCACAAGTCTAAAATTACCGTACAAAAATTATATATATATATATATATTGTATATATATATACACACTGTATATCTGATGTGATAACATTACCTAGTATTTCTTTGAACACAAAAATAGTGTTTTAATCAAAATGAGCGGAACATAACATGAGGGTTAATGACAGTTAAATGATTCTTTAGCAAATCTTAAAATAAAAATCCATTTTCTATATTGTACATTATAATGTTGTGATGTTTAAATGAACATGTAGCATTTTGTTTTTTAGACAAAATTCTCAAAATGTTATTGGTTATCAGCCATAACATGAAAATCTGGACAGACTGGACGTCAGATAGAATTTTAATATAGGCACATCCCTACATTACGGTATGATATTTAGTCTTTTTGGAACTTTTCCTGCATCCTAATTCACTTTATTGAACATCCTCTTTCTTTACATGTTTTGAAGACCAAACAAATTACATCAGACTCACATTTGTCATCTCTTACCCGAAGATGTACGTTTGAAAAAGCAACAGCGATGACAAATTATAATCCAGTAATCCTGTTGGGAGCCTGAACCTGTACAGTACATACAATAGGAGGAGAGAGCGGCAAAGAAGAAAATGATGTTGAGGACAATCGATGATGCTGGTGGTACATATCAGGGGACAGTCTGTAAGATGTGGACTACTAACATCAGACAGATCCCTGATAACCCTGGTTGAGCATTTCCCTCATTAAAGAAAACCACCAGCACTGATGAACTGTCTTGTCTACAGAGGCCGGGTGAACGAGAGCCTCTTTCTGCTGCAGCATAATTAGGGCACTTGACTCTTGGATGCCTTACAGACCGAGAGAGAAACATGAACGGCGGTTAATTTGGCCTACGGAGGGAGTCAAACTGCCTGGATAAGGATGACAGAACTACAGTCTTTACAATCTGCCTCATGAGACACAGACTATTTCTCATCCCACAGTCAGCTCCTCCTTACGTAACATAAATATAGCTGGGCACGTGAGGGCTTTAAATAGTTTCAGTACAAATGGGTATTAATCTGGTGGATAATTTACAAACCACATGACTGACTGGATTCTCTCTCTCTCTCTCTCTCTCTCAATATATATAGAATACATGGGGGTTACCTAAAGGTGCTTTTAATGTGCAAACACTGACTGAACTGCTTTCATGATGACATGTTTATTCTAGATTGTCAAAGTCACAGGCTTTAGGGATAAAGCTATAACCATCCCCAGTTGTCCCCAATTGGTATAATGTTGGGGGCTGTGGGGCATCAAACAGTATCTCGCTCCCCTGATGCTCTTCACACCAGACTGAATGAGTCAAAGCATCAGTGAACATACTAACAAGTGCAGGGCCAATTAATTAGAATGCTATTCTTGTCTTCACTAAAATAGACAGCGATTTTATAAGCAGATAATATGAGCCTGTGGGAATGGGTTCTGAGCTTTAATCAAAAGGAGATCTCAGGCACTGCGCCATCCTCAGGGCAATCATACATAATACCCATGAAAATACATAGCCAGAGAACTGACAGGTTTGGAAAACTAAATAAATAGGATGCAGCCACAAGAGTATTAAAAATCTAATGTGATGTACATTATATTACTTAGTATAGTAAAAAAATAAAAATACATGCATACACACATACTAGTGGGATTTTTAACAATGTGGAACAACTTTAAGGAACTTTTCTTTCTTTTTTCCTGAATTTCAGTATGTGCAGTGATCTAGATGTTTCTCAGAGGATCTGATTGGTCTAAAGGTCATCATACATGGACCAACTATTTTCCCACCTTGTTCCTCACATATTACTGTATTGTCAATATTATTCTCTGTATTATTTTCTCTGAAGTTCATTTATCAGTGGTTTTCAATAGGGCAACTGGGGACCTTTAAAATGGATTTTGTGGTGTTTACTTACTGTATGTTCTGTTTTTGTAAAAGAATATGCGTCATTGCTCATTCTTTTGTTCTTTAATTAATAGGAAAAGGAAACCCATGTGACTCATTTGTGTTACTAAAAGTAAACATTCAAATGACACCACAGATAAGCCATTTCCTGTCCAGATTTGATTTGCTCACAAGACAGCATTTTCATGTCTTCATTAATATATATATATACACACACACAGTGCCGTGAAAAGGCTTTTGCCCCCTTCCTGTTTTTTTTTTTTTTTGCATATTTGTCACACTTAAAAGATTCAGATCATCAAACAAATTTTAATATTACTCAAAGATAATGCAAGTAAATACAAAATGCAATTTTAAAATGATGATTTCATTTATTAAGAGAAAAAAGCTGTCCAAACCTACGTGAAAAATGAATTACCCCCTCCTGTTAAATCAAGAAAGAACTGTGATTAACCACATTATTTTAGAAAGCTGAGTTAAATTTCACTAGCCACACCCGGGCCTGATTACTGCCAAACCTGTTGAATCAAGAAATCACTTAAATAGAACCTGTCTGACAAAGAGAAGCATGCTTAAAGAGCAACACATCATGCTGCGATCTAAAGAAATTCAAGAACAGATGAGAAACAAAATAGCTGTCATGTATCAGTCTGGAAAGGGTTATGAAGCCATTTCTAAGGCTTTGGGACTCCAGCGAACCACAGTATAGAACCTGTCTGACAAAGAGAAGCATGCTTAAAGAGCAACACATCATGCTGCGATCTAAAGAAATTCAAGAACAGATGAGAAACAAAATAGTTGACATGTATCAGTCTGGAAAGGGTTATAATGCCATTTCTAAGGCTTTGGGACTCCAGCAGACCACAGTCAGGGCCATTATCCACTAGTGATGCAAAGTCCGATTCATTTCCGCAAACCGGTTCTTTTCTGACAGATCGGCTTATTGAACCGGTTCAAAAAGCCGATTCATCGGTTCCTGACGTCATCGAGCAATAATGTCTCTATGCATTTCTTTTCTAACAACTCAATGCAATGTTATATCAATGAAAAATTCAAATAAGTAATTTGTGTCAACACATATTGAAACATTCAAAAAATATA
>NW_015667292.1:386664-386745 GCF_001515625.1 Sinocyclocheilus rhinocerous
CTGACCAATACTACAACTCGGATAAGATTCCTAAAAGTTTCACACCTACAGCACACATTACAGACATTGAAGACATTGATG
>NW_015667292.1:392655-393050 GCF_001515625.1 Sinocyclocheilus rhinocerous
CGATTCATTTCCGCAAACCGGTTCTTTTCTGACAGATCGGCTTATTGAACCGGTTCAAAAAGCCGATTCATCGGTTCCTGACGTCATCGAGCAATAATGTCTCTATGCATTTCTTTTCTAACAACTCAATGCAATGTTATATCAATGAAAAATTCAAATAAGTAATTTGTGTCAACACATATTGAAACATTAAAAAAATATAAGTTATTTGTGTGAAAGCATATTGCTGATTATTGCCATACAATTCACTTGTTAATGGTGTTTGTGGTCACAGTTTCATTGGCTGATCTTTTATGTCAGATACGACTGACTGACCAATATTGACTAGCCTACAACTCGGATAAGATTCCTAAAAGTTTCACACCTACAGCACACATTACAGACATTGATGCACA
>NW_015667292.1:394584-429750 GCF_001515625.1 Sinocyclocheilus rhinocerous
GATGAGAAACAAAATAGTTGACATGTATCAGTCTGGAAAGGGTTATGAAGCCATTTCTAAGGCTTTGGGACTCCAGCGAACCACGGTCAGAGCTATTATCCACAAATGGAGAAAACTTGGAACAGTGGTGAACCTTCCCAGGAGTGGCTGGACTACCAAAATTACTCCAAGAGTGCAATGACGACTCATCCAGAAGGTCATAAAAGAACCCAGAACAACATATAAAGAACTGCAGGCCTCGTCAAACATGGTGGTGGTAGTCTGGGACTGCTTTGCAGCTTCAGGACCTGGGCGACTTACCATAATTGATGGAACCTGCACTCTATCACAAAATCCTGAAGGAGAATATCCAGCCATCAGTTTGTGACCTCAAGCTCAAGCGCACTTGGGTTATGCAGCAGGACAATGATCCCAAACACACCAGCAAATTCACCTCTGAATGGCTCAAGAAAAACTAAATTAAGGTTTTGGAGTGGCCAAGTCAAAGTCCAGACTTAAATCCGATTGAGATGCTGTGGCATGACCTTAAACAGTCCATTCATGCTCAAAAACCCTCCAATGTGGCTGAATGAAAACAATTCTGCAAAGAAGAGTGGGCCAAAATTCCTGTGGTATATATATATATATATATATATATGTGTGTGTGTGTGTGTGTGTGTGTGTATATGTTTATGGAACATACAATAATTAGTAATACACATCAGTAATACAAAATTACTGATGTGTTTTTAAGTGAATTTGAAGCATCCTAAATGATTTCTCAAACACGATGTAGCCCAGCTACCATAAAAGTGCAGAGACAAGAGGACGTGCGCTCAGACACATATTCATGGCAAACACACATGTCCACTTCACCCCTAGAGAGGAAAGGAAATTGCCCCATTACACTCATGTCTAATGTCATTAGACATTAGACACTGGGTTCCCAGTAAAGGGCTACTGTGCACAGGCACAGCTGTGATTACACGAATGTTACATATGATGATATGAACTAATGTATGACGTAAGTGTACACTTAATGAGAAACAGGAAATCTGCAAGAGATCAGACCAAATAAAAGCTTTATTATAATCCTCTTTAGAGATTTATCTGCAAATCTGTATTTATTTGTTCAGCATAGTCTTGATTATGTAGTTTAGTGATGTAATGTTTCTAGCTGATGTCTGAAGCTTTGTGCATCCTGTATTGTCTGTCTAGATCAGTGAACTTTATAGCCAATTTAATGAGAAACCATCAGCCGAGAACATGAAAGTAAACGAATGAGAATGCATTAATAATGAATTAATGATTAAGTGCTTCAAAAAAAAAATCACAATCTTACAAAAGGATTTTCTCCCACATAATCCGCAGGAAAGGATTAACAATGCTAAAGGGAAAGGCCATTTCCAGAGCATGAAGTTGAAAAAAGTATGATTGAGACGAAAAAAATTGCTCATGGAGCAAGAATATCTGAAGAGAGAAAAACAAAACCTTCACTGAGTCGATTATTTTGAAGTCATTTTCATCATTTAAACACCAGTCAAGTAAAAATCCTCACTTAATAAAAACAGGACTGTTCAGATTCAACCTAGATTTGTCTTGCTGCAAGCGATTTACAAATTGCAGCTAAATAGAGCAGAAATTATCCTGTCCAGCGACGGCACTGCAGTCAGAGTTGGACGAGGTTGAAGAAAGAGAGCCTTTCACATAACTAGTAAATAAATTATTTATAAGGCGCTCATCTGCTCTTGACGCCATGTTTTCTCAATATCTCTTAATTAATCAACAGCGATGAGTCTCACAAGGCTGATTTTCCTCATTAATACAGACTAAAATAACAAAGCTGCACCAAATTAACATTGTATTGTACATTTCATGGCCATGAAAATTCCAGTGCTTGATTAGAGGCTGTTTTTATGACTGTTTATATAAAAACATAAGATGATTCAAGCAAATAATTAGAAAGAAAAACAAGGCTTTGGAAGAATTGGAAGTCAATGATATGCTTTGTTGTGGTTTTTGGCTAAAACACTCTTATCAGAATAAAGAACAGATGAAAAATGAGGATGACATCAACACTTATGGTAATCTTTTTCTAACTGCAAGCACAGTATTGACATTAATGATTGTTTCATAGAAAAGGTTTCCAAAACATAGGGTTGGTGGCACCACAAGAATGTATACAGTCCTAAGCTTTTCACCTGTAACATCAAAACCAGCAGACAGGGGAAAATATATGCACATTCCTCTCAGAACATTTTTCTTGCACCACCAGAGAAATTAGTCATATTTGTCTTAGGCATATTTGTCATATATTAAAAACAATTAGGCCTAGTCCAGAACTAATTGCATTTTGCATACTACTGCACTAGCCAAGTAACTGCCTTGAGATGAATGTGAATGCTAGCGGTTAGCGCTCTCCAGGTATTCAAGACCTCCTAGGCTCAAACAGATTGCAAATCTGTTTGGAAAATTGCACTTTTAATTATGCAGAACCAAAGTCCAAAACCGAAGCTAACCAAATGCTTTACTGCTTTGCTGCCTTGCAAGCACCACCATTTGCTTCTGTAAATGCATATCAGATGTCTAATACCTATTAAAGGAAAATCAACACACAAATTGTCATTTACTGAGGCTTGTTATTGTCAATAAACAGATAATCATTGTACACTTGCTTGAGATTTGGCTCATCAAAAGCTTTTTCAGGCATCTCTAACAGAGACCTTCTAAGCATTCATTGACCAAACTGAACACCGCGGTCAATAGAAAGCAATCCCATAGGGAAGCCACATGAATACGTGCTCCACAGTTCTGATGGCACTAAGGGGGATAAACCCTGACCCTAACGCCAAATACTGTCAAACTTAGAGAATCAATGCTCTCTGAAGACTTCCCGCTGTTTTACAACAAGATGAAAGTTCACTGGTTGGTTCAATAGTAGCAGTTTAAATGGAAATAACCTGATCTAAGAATACTGAGACTGCCCTAAACATAACCTAAACTTACATTGTCACATATCCAACTACTCATTGAGTAAATGATAATACTAATCCAGAAAACATCAGCACAAGATGAAAGCAAATCAGAGATATAATTAAGTCTTTTCTTTGGCTCCTTGAGTATCATTGAGAACATGTTGCGAGGCGGTCCAAGACTGATTAGATACCTCAGGCGGATTTAAATTCAGATGTAGGAGATGTAGGTGTTTTATGTAAAACCTCATTACAGACACATAATGAATACAAATTACACTAACTTCACTTTAAAATAAATGGCATATGATATAACAACACAATGTCAAAATACAAAACACAGTCCTACTTAAGCTTATTCAACATTAGCTCTCTGACAACACCATTTCTTAGTGAACTACAGCTGTAGTTGGACCAAAACTTACTCATACAATTAGATGGCAACACTCAATAATAAGACACAGATCCATGTGGCCTCCTTATGTGTGAAGTAATGAGCAACAAACCAGGGGGGGGAGGAGGCAACATTTTTTTGGGTTAGTAGTTGCCTAGCCTCAGATGGACCACCAACTGACTGTTTCATTCACTGACTGCCTAAAATCAACCCAAAACATGTAACATAGACTAAATAAATGTGTTGAAATCCTTTTGTGGACGTAATATTCAAAATAAACAAACAAAAATCACTTTGATTAATTTATTGATAAATGTTTAACAGATGTATTAAAAATGCACATATATGCATTAATTAGCAAGTGTTGGTCTAGTGGTGAGAATTTTACACTAATACACTTTCACTTAGTTGAGTTTAACCCCCTTTTTTCAAAATAAACCAAGAAAATATGCAACTGTATGTGTGTAGATATATGTTATGAACAGTGGAACATGTGGTTCCAATTTTATTTTGCTGGAGTGAGCCACGGATGAATGACAGTAGTGTGCGCATCTGAGAGCTGTCAGTTGTTTGAGAGATATGTGCGATTCTAAATGAATGCCTGTGCTGCAGGGCCTGCCACTGAGGAGAAGGACAGAAACTACTTAATGTAACAAACATTAAAGTGTTCTGCTGAACGAGTACACTCATTATATAGAGCTAGAATTTGTGAACCGGAACAAACAAAACAAAACTTGGACTGAAACCAACAAATCAAATGGAATGGATTGAAAATGAACTGTCAATCATAATTTGTGGTTTAACACCCATTTATTTATCACTGTGACTCTCCATATGTAGTACTGTAAGTAGTTTGTTCAAACAAAAGTGTATTTTTGACTGATATTGGAGGTAAAAGGTAGTTTGGTGCATACCAGAAACCTGAAAAAAATTGACAGGAAATCTTAAAATGCCCTTAATGTCACCTTAGTCTCTAATACAGTTTATGTATCAACTGTAATCTTTATTTATTTTTTATTAAATGTGACCCTGGACCACAAAAGCAGTCATAAGGTTCAATTTTTTGAAATTGAAATGTATACATCATCTGAAAGCTGAATAAATAAGCTTTCTATTGATGTATGGTTTGTTAGGATAAAAAATATACCCAAGCGACTTAAGACTGGTTTTGTGGTCCAGGGTCACAAATGTCATTAACGTCAATGAGTTTTTAACCTTATTAAATTCAATTTATTAAAACTTTTATCAAACAATCATCTATTTAAAACTCAACTTTCATTTATTTCATCACAAGGTCGTTGCTGCTTTAAATATTTATGTTGTGTTAACAACAGATGAGATTTCTGTTTGTTCTGGTTAGAAGAACTGGAGCTGCTCTTGCAAACCAAGATAAATATGCAGGCTGATAGCAGTGTTGTTCTCCTCCTGATTAAAGTCGTAGCTGGGGGGCATGACAAAACATTTATGCCCATGCAATCAGAATGAGCCACCTGAGTGAGAAGTCATTAACATCCCACAGCCGAGCTCTCTGCCTCATTCCCAAAAAACACTACTGTCCACTGTTAAAAACAAAGCTTTCTTCCAGTTATTCCATGCCCAAAAAGAAAGCATATTTTTATATTCTTCTGGGTAAGCATCTTTCATGCTATAAATGAATAGGAATTTACTATAGACTTAATGGACTTTTAATAGGCTATTAAAAGACACATTTTTTGTTTTTTTAATTTGTTTATTTATTTGACTGTTTTTTGTTTTTCCAACGTCTTAAACCTACCAAATTATACAACTGCAATGCTGGAACTTATTGTGAATAGAGAAAAATAGCCAAACTTACTGCAAATGATAATTTAATAGTTCAGCCTTCAGTTTTGCCTGCAAAATACCCTGAATGTCATTGCTTCTGGATGGGAGTTTAATTAATTAGACTCCCAGCTATACATTTAATGAGAACAACACTTTTGATGGTTCTAATGGATCTTCCTAATGGCACAGCAATGTAACATTTACTTGATTTTCAAAGCTGGATAGAAAGTATTATAACTGCTTTTAATTAGCATGCTTATACTGAAGCTACAGATGCTTTAAAATAAAAACTTGACTGTTAGGAGATAATGCAAGTGATTTTGAGAGTAAAGAAGAGAAAGGTGATGCAGGAAAGGAAGAATTGTTTCCACTGGCACTTACATAACCATCAATGGCCGGTCCATGTACCTCTCACTTCTATAAAAGGAATACAGGCAATATGTAAAATGAAAATCACAAAGAAATACACATATCTTTGAAGTGTCTGTCTACATACTAAACTTTCATAAATCCACATCTAAAGTCAAAATGAAATCAAAATGGACTCAGTTGCCCAATGGACTCAGCATTTTCTTCTTATTGAGCATCATTTATTGCTGTTATTCCAAATGTATTCATCTTTTATTAGAATCTATTAAAAAATGAGTGTTTATAACATTATAGGCAGAAAATGCTATAGTATGACCACTTTAATGCAGAACCGAAAGAGAGAAAAAGAACTAAAGGTGGTAAATGTTTAATATGAACTACTGACATACTGAACAACTACTGAGATCACAGCTCTCGAGTACCACATGGACTTAATCTTTAAGCAATGTTTTCAAACTTTTAGACTATTCTGGGGAGACTGGCCATGTGGTTATAAAACACTGAGTTCATCTGGACAAAAAGTTAAACTGCTTACTGGCAGATATTATGATTTAAAAGGCAATGACAAAAGCTTCTCTCACCAGAGTGTTTTATGAAGTATCAATCATGTAGCAAGCTATAATGATGCTTCACAGAGACACACCATTCTAATATGTTAAAACGGCCAATGCATTAGCCAATTTGCCACTTCATAAACAGGTGCTCAAAATGTATTATGGTGCACCAGTGTTTACTGTGGCTAAAACCATATATTTGTAACATGAATATGACATCTGTGAACAAGAAAACAAAAGAAAGTTAAGTCATTAAAAAAATTATAACAAAAAGTGCATATAAAGTACTATACAGAGCAGCTGGTCTTGTTAATTGGGTCTAGTAGGAGATGAGCATGACAGGGTAAATTGTGCATGTTGATCGTTTGAGTTTAGAGACAGTAGGAGCTTCTGGGCAGACGGATGATTGGTGATGTCATATGACGGATGTGTGGGCCGAAGCTATGGGAGCACTGAGAGTTTGAAGGAAACTGTCACTCGGATACGCATGCATACTCATGCAATCACAACAGACATGATATCCACAAACTGAACAAAAATTCAATGTACTTTCACAATTAATCCAAAGTGCATAGATTACAATAACTACAAATATTGTCTACTAAAATCAAAGTTTTTGCATTATTGATGAACTTTTCAACATTGACACTGTCACTGAACTGACCTGAATCACCGAATCTGAATTAAGCTGAATAATGGCACTATTGTCTTCTGCAGAGCTGTTTTATACTAGAGCTGAAACTGAAGTCATTCATAATTAATAAACTTCCAACACTGACATTGTCATTTTCCTGTTTATTACTGTGAAGCTGCTTTGAAACAAACATCTGTACTGTGTAAAGTGCTACATAAATGATTTGAAAGTGACAAAAAAGCAACATAAATTTAAATGTGGGGTAACTGGCAAAAATGGATGACCCAAATTAAATTCAAAGGAACAAAAATTTCTGTAAAATAAAAAAGCTAATTTCTGGCAACTCACACTTTACTGCCCAGAGCACTGAACCATTTTACTGTAAAAAAGCATGTATTTAATCCACTGCTTTCAGCCATAATCAGCAGCGTACTGCATGTGTGTGACTGCAGATGCCATGACCTCCATTTCCTTCACAGTAATCCATATCAGACGTTCAGCGCTGAGAGGTTAATCACACTGAGAGTAAAGAAACCTCCCCCAGCTCTCATCTCCCATCTCCACAACAGGCAGCGATTTCAAAACAGAGCAGACTAATTATTAAATATTTAATCATCACTATAATTGCTGATCAATTGAAAGACATTCATTTTTACACATTATACCACCATTTAAACTAGTAGGAAAATATAAGACTAAAATATTATATCAGATTGTATTTGTATTTGATTATTAGATAAACAGTCTGAAAGACACACCAGCAGCTGAATAATAAATCATTTAATAAAGGTCAACGCCAATGAGCCGATGGGCAAAAATGTTTCAATGAAGGAATGCATCATAGTCATAAAAGCATAAGAAAAAAAAAACATACTTATTGTTCATCTAAATGCAAAACTCAATCATAAAACTTGAATCTTCATTAAAACTGAAGAACAGAAGATCTCAAAAACAGAAACTCCTCATCAGTAGTGATAGATCGCTTTATGCAGCGTTCATCTCCACAGTGATTCATTCTGCTCTTCCAGCTTTCTCTGTATAGCTCATTGATTCAAAACACACAAGTCAACAGAGTGATTTATTAAAAATGTAGAGGTTAAGCCAGGTTGCCCTCAGGCACAAACACACAGGGGTGCCAATCACAGGGACAGGGACACAGTCACATCATCTGTCAGCATATTGCTCAGAAAGATGAGGTACTTGGCAGATGTTTTGCTAATAAGCTAAAATAGAGCCGAGGCCCCGAAGCAGCATCCGCAATGATGTGATAAAATGAGTTCATTTCACCACACAGATATGTATTTACATCTAGAGGGCCTTGGGAACAGATCCAAGCAAACAAAGAACCGAAAGAGAATGTCTGGAAAGCATAGATGATTCGTAGAAGCTAATCGTGTTATACAGTCTGAAAGTGAGGGGGAAAAAACCCTCAGCATGTATTTCCCTAGAATATATTCATTATGTTCACAGGTATGATGTAATTACTCAAATTAGAGGTGAAAATGCTGCACCTATGTGAAAATGTTGACAGGGATACGACTCTGATATAATAACTACATCAATTCCAGTTCCATTGTGAGCAATTTAAATACCGCTGTGAGACGCAGATCCGAAGCGCTGCTAATGCTGACAACAACGGTGGCTCTCCAGCCTCCAAAAATAGTCCTCACCTCCATTATCTGAGCTCGCCCGCAGAGAGGCTGCAAAAGTGAGCTGGCAAACGGAGGGAACTGAAATCAAGACAGCTTTACCAGCAGCGACTGCCACGACAGATGACTATGAAAGAGTTTGCGGTGAGACGAGCAGTTCACAAGCACACTTATCTCCACTACTGCAGATTTAATGAGGCGATACAGCCTAGATTTGGCTAATACATGCACACACACAAAAACAGTTTTTGGCCCATTCATTTTTGGTTTGAGGCTGCCAGAGATTAATTAACTAAGGTGACTTTTCAAATGAAAAATTACGGACGTGAATATGGAATTATGGATTTTTTACTGTAATAAATGGATGTGACCAACAGCCAGGAGATTGGCTTTCATCCTTCCTACCTGTTTAACTTCTAAATAATACCTTGATCAGATAGTGTTCATGAAAGAGGAGCTCAAAGAGATGAAAGGACATTTAAAATAAATAAGTCTGTCTCTAACACAAGCTTACGGGAACAAAAAGTCAGGCATGGGTTAGTTTAATCAACTTAGGAAACATGCCAGTGCATATGCTGAAAGCAATCAATCCACAAAGACAAGTTAAAATACACTGGTGCATTCAGTGTTTTATTGCAAATTTAAAAGGTTTTGCACATTAAGAAATAAAGACCTTTTTTGAAGACTCAGATGAGATGACAACTGAACTCAGTTTTCTATTAAAAGTATTTAACATTTTCATTACATTTACATTTATATATTTAGCAGATGCTTTTATACAAAGTGACTTACAAAAGAGGCAGGAACAAGGACAAGGGTCCAGCATACACAAGATGGAAAGATAGCAGTGAAAAGCCCGAGTAGTGAAGCCTTGTTCTCTAAACCTCATTAGTGTTATTGTGATTTACATAAAACTCAGAGACAATAATGCTGATTTGCGTCGATAGATGGTAGTGCAGTGCATTATTGGTTTTGGTACTTAATACAATGAACAGTGATGCTAAAGCAAGCTGAAGAACTATAAATATTTTACAAATCCAACAGCTTTATTTTTATATATACATCTCTACCAAATGTGTGTGAAGTCTGTTAAATATAAAAGTGCAATAACAAGTGCATAATTCTACTTAAGTCTCTTAAAAAAACAACAACAACAACAACAACAACAGGTTGTTGGGTCTCAACCAATGGCAAATCAAAAAACAAGCACAGAATTTTTAAACATAGCACATGTGATTTGTTCAACATTGAAAAAGTAAAAATAATAAAAATAAAATATTACATTTTTGCTAAAATCTCAAACAAATTTTTTTTTGAAATGCCTCACTTTGCCAGCAAATCAATATCAAGCTCACCGAACAAAGTCACACAACAAACGTAAAAAAAAATTTAATAAACTGAGCTATATTTTTACAATTTCTGCAGAATGGCCGTGCTGTGGGTGGTTTCTATAGGAAATCATAAGTTTGATTGCTTAGAAAAGTAATAACATACCTCTCTTCACCTCCATAGTATTGGAAATCATGGCTTATTTTATCCTTGGCTGACTGTTTCTTCCCACCTCTATCACACGCAAGCACCGAGCTTTCTGTGTGTTTCTCCATGGTGTAAGACTCTATAACAAGCTCTGCCCAGGGAATTGATACAAGTACAGGTGCATCTCAATAAATTAGAATGTCGTGGAAAAGTTCATTTATTTCAGTAATTCAACTCAAATTGTGAAACTCGTGTATTAAATAAATTCAATGCACACAGACTGAAGTAGTTTAAGTCTTTGGTTCTTTTAATTGTGATGATTTTGGCTCACATTTAACAAAAACCCACCAACTCACTATCTCAACAAATTAGAATACTCCATAAGACCAATAAAAAAAAACATTTTTAATGAATTGTTGGCCTTCTGGAAAGTATGCTCATTTACTGTACATGTACTCAATACATGGTAGGGGCTCCTTTTGCTTTAATTACGGCCTCAATTCGGCGTGGCATGGAGGGGATCAGTTTGTGGCACTGCTGAGGTGGTATGGAAGCCCAGGTTTCTTTGACAGTGGCCTTCAGCTCATCTGCACAAAGACTTAAACTACTTCAGTCTGTGTGCATTGAATTTATTTAATACACGAGTTTCACAATTTGAGTTGAATTACTGAAATAAATGAACTTTTCCACGACATTCTAATTTATTGAGATGCACCTGTAGATCAGAGACTTAAGATGAGAATTTTAAGAAATAAGATCTAAGAAATAATAATTCAGAGGAGAAAACAAGAATTTTACTCCTGCTTTAGCTGACTATACAAAGACATTTAAGTCAACAAGGCCTTAAAAATAATTTTTATAATTCAGCATAATTTATAATTCAGACTTTTAAGCATCTTTAAAAGTATCATGGGATACTGCAAATTAGCTGCAAACCATTTGATCAGTCCCTGTAGGCTAACAGAATATGTGAGACAATGCAGTACAACACACTAGCGTGTCTGCAGCTCTAACTCATGCAGCAATTACATTAAAAATAAACATCCAGCAATATTTTAAAGTTTTTATTGTGTGTATGATCAAATTGACCTGGAATTTATCCCTTTTTATTTTTGCCATGATTGTTGTGTTTATTAGCTGATGATGGACAGGTATAGGAAGGCTCAGGAATAAACTGGACCTTAATTAGACGCCTATTTACCTTCAAGAGCTGGATGGTTTAATGAGCTGCAGTTATTTTAACGGGTCTTTTTTAATACCCATTCCCTATCTGCCTTTGATGGGGATTTGACATTGCTGAGGGCTAATTAACCTTGATGTACAGTCAAAGCCCTCAGATGCAACTAAGCCACTGAACCTCTCACATGAATCACAGCTGATTCAGAAGATGGGGAACTTTCAGTATTGATAAGCAGACACTTGTGAAAAGTAAATGTGCAATTAATGAAATGCAGCAGTCGTATCAGAATACGGGTCACCGTAATGGGAGGAATCTCAGCAGTAAATATGGCAGCTGTATTAAATTACTGTATGTCCCCACGTTTAAATGTAGATAGTCAATCACCTTTTTGGTTAAGGCATCACTACTGTTCTTTTTTCTTTTTTGAATATACATGACCAGCCTGAAAAATACAGTTTTGTTATCTGATTTCTGCAAAAAATAAAAAAATAAATAAAAAAATAATAATAAAATAAAAATTATATTTATAAATTATATTTTTATAATAAAAAAAACATGATAGCAATGTTGTCTTATTTAAGATTTGCCATAATTTATTAAAACATCTACCAAACATGGTGCACCAAGCCATTTTGTGCACTATTCCATGTCATTGTATAGTATAAACAGTGAGTATGTGTTCACACTGCAAATACTGCACTTCAAATGAATGATGCACTTAATTAACTGAAAAACAAAGTGGAATGTAGGACAATTTATGCACTCAACTGTCACAGCTTTAATTAGGTACCGGAGGGGAAGGCACTATTAGACTCCAATGCTGGATGACAAAACATACTCAAGTTCATACACTAGACAGTTGAGTACACAGTGCTTACTATACTGTATGTGCATAGTATGTCATTTGGGACACAACTTTAAGCATGGCAGGTTTTGGAAACTTGTAGACTGCTTTTTCCCCATTCAAGTAGTAGATACTGTAGGTCATGTAATTGTACATATCTACCTGGTAGCGTTAAAAAAAATGGCTTCTAACCAAATCAACTTAAATAATTCATCAAAATAACTAGTTAATTACTATTTGAATAGTAACTAGAAAAATAGTAAAAAGAAAATAATAGTAATTATGAAAACAGTGCATAATAAATTACTCATTAAGTTTATTACTTAATGTTAGGGGCTATGAAAAATTTATGAGCAATATTAATAGTGCCATTTGCCTTAGTATTTGCGGTCACAAAATCAGGTAAGGCTTTATAGCAGCTAAAATGTCTGATTAACATCTGTACTTCCTTTCCAACAGCCAGCATGGAAAACAGCTTTTCAGTCAGTCTGTCTTCCCCTTTGGCTTCTATATACTTAGATCCATGACACAGTTCAGCTTAGCTTTTAATAGCATTAGCATACACACAATTGAAATTGCACTCATTTAATAGCATCAGCCGTTCAGTTCAAATGTGCGGACAGCAGATGTGCTGTGCTAAAAAGCATAAAAGGGCAACGTTTTATGAAACTACTCACGAAGACCTTTCACTGTGAGACTGAGAGATCCATGAATATCTTTCTGAATGACATTTTCTGCACAATACTTCATCGGAACTTCACTGCATAAATTTACACACTGATGTGCACCTCTGTGTGTGACTGCAGATCCCACAAGAAGTTTCCCTGGAAGCACTGTATCCATTGCCACTGCCATTACCTTCATTTGTGGTGTGGCGTGACAAGCAAAACGAGCAAGTTTCAAACTCAACTTTAGAGTTCTAGCTGGTAACTACCAGTGTCATTAATCAGAGGCTCGTATCAACCTGCTAATTACAGTGAAGTTAATTTGCCACATTATTACTAAAGGAATAGTTCACCCAAAAATAAACATTTACTCACCTTCAGGCCATCCAAGAGCAGTTCTTTGTTGAGTTTGTTTCTTCATCAGAACAGGTTTGGAGAAATTAACAATACATCACTTGGTCACCAATGGATCCTTTGCAGTGAGTGGGTGCCGTCAGAATGAAAGTTCAAACTGATAAAAACATCACAATAATCCACAGGTAATCCACACTCCAGTCCACCTAATGATTTCTGAAGTAAAAAGCTGCATGTATATAAGAAACAAATCAATCATTGAGGTGTCTTAACAGTAAACCGTTGCTTCTGGCCAAAATATCAGTCCATAATCCATAATAATGCTCCCTTCAGTAAACATATCTCACTTCTTGTCCACTAGCATCAAAATTCAACATATTTGTTTACAATTGTTTTAGGCTGTTTTCGCTTGTAAACCATGCTTGATCTGTGCATTTTTCCCTCCTGATTCAATTATAGATAGAGGACTCATATTTTAGCTGGAAGCAACGGTTTGAAGTTACAAACATCTTGTTGAATTTATTAAGAACACACAGCTTTTCGGTTCACAAGGCATTAATTGTTCGACTGCAGTTGTGTAGATTGTGGATTATTGTGATGTTTTTATCAGCTGTTTGAACTCTTATTCTGATGGCACCCATTCCAGTGCTTCCCACAGGTTTGAAATATACTTGTGGTGGTAGCACAAACAAACAAACAAAAACTTAACGTGTGACTTTTAATTCTAAACACGCCCGAAATACACAGGGACTCTTATTTTGAAATGTCTATACTATTCGATCCTCCAGATGAGAGAGAAAATATGCATTCTTACAACCGTCTAAAACATATTATATAAAGATCATAAAGTAGAGATTGTCATAATTCATCAACTCGAGTTAATAAGAAATCGCTTGGCATAAATGTGCACTATTCATTGATTGAGAATCACTTTGAGGCAGTCTGAAGCGCTGTTGAGCGAGCCTGTAGAACACACAACAGCGCCGCCTTGTGACACTGCAATGTGCAGCGCTCTTTTTTTTTAATGAAATCATTTTGAAGTTTAATAATCGATAGGCTGTATCGCGATTTATGTTTTCCATCCCCAAAATATAAGACGACTTAAAATGATAATTAAAACGTTTGCCCGGAGGGATTTTGCTTTATTCGCACACGTGCTCCTTAAATACATTTGACATTTCGCGCACATCTATTTTTATTTGCGACTGAAGCGCCTGCACTGTTGAGCCCTGCATCTGTGAAATATCCGCCGCGTCTCTGCAGCGCACGTGGGAAAGTCAGCAGGAGGAAACAGTTCTCGCGCACACAGAACGAGCAGATACAAAACGTGTAGGGCGAGGGGAGATTTTCCACTAGTTAATCGGTCGCGGATGGTTTTATTATTTTGGGCGGATAAAAAAAAAGTATGAGGATAAAAATAATAAAAGCAAAAATGTTTCTCCATATATACGTTGGCGGCCGTTAATATACCTGGGCGGCCGCCCAAGTAAAGTCTTTCTGTGGGAAGCACTGCATTCACTACAGAGGATCCACTTGTGAGCAAGCGAGGTTAAATTTCAGCAAATCTGTTCCAGTAGACATTACAAACTCATCTGTGTACATCTTGGATGGCCTGAGGGTAAGTACATTTTGCACATTTTCATTTTTGAGTGAACTATTACTTTAAGTAGCCTACAGCACTTCCTGAGCATGTGTTGAAAGTATATATATTTTTTAAATAAAAATATTGAAATAGCATCTGATTGCCACTACTAATAATGAAAATGTTTATTCCTACTTTATTAACTTCATGAACATAAAAACAAGCAAATATTTCCATAACTACGGCATCATCATAAAATTGGCATTAAGAGCAATGTAATAATAATATGTGATAATAATGCTTGGTAATAATGTGCAATGAGCTGTCCTATCTGTAGCTTTCACTTTAAATTCATTAGTAATTTAACTTGTTCACAGTATGCCACACATATTAGCTTTCAAGATTCATAGAGCTCTTTAAAGCAGTTTACAACACATTAAACTCACTAAATCCATAGAGCAGTAAACACTTACAATTTACTGACTGATTAAATGCCATTAATAGGCTATACAGCACAGTTACAGCACTGATGCCTTCATAAAGTCAGCAGTAAATTTATTGGCAGCAGCTCTGGGTGACAGCAAGATCAATGGCCCTCTTGATCAAAATCACCCAATCAATCATAATGACCCGAGATCTGAGATAAAACTGCAAGACTGATGGTTTACAGCTAAAGGCAGTGCGGACAGGATTGCACCAATTTCCACTGGCACTGAGTGCTGCACAAAACTAATTTCTTTGGCAAACAGAGCACCGCTGTCTTATAAAATCAAATTCAATACCCCATCTACACAGAAAATGAATGACGTGACAAAACTAAAATGCCTCCATTATAATCAACAAACCTATCTTCAACAGAAGTGTTATAGTTTACAGTCACTCAGAGAAGACTGATAACCTAATGATGCAGTTTGCAGCTTATGGTGTATTAATTCAAAAGCAATTTATTGTAGCATTATCCCAGATAGGTGAGTTGGCCCTGATCCTTTTCATTTATTTTCATATTCATTTGGATCTAAAAAAATACCTTAAATGATTATTATTTCCCTCAGTACATATCCTCTCACTTTACCAATACCAGCCCTTCTTATATGACTTGATACGACAAACACATTTACCAACATGCTGTAGGCTTCAAAGACATCCATTTCAAACCGAAATTCTCCACACTTGTAGTATCTTAATATATAAAGAGGGGAAAAAAAAAACAATTTTTATTCAAAGTGGTGATAATCTAAAGAAAAAAGGCACTTTATTTTTATTCAAAGTTAAAAGTACAGAAAAATACAGAAATACATGTTCTTTAAACAGCTGAGATATACTAAAAAGGAGTTGAAGCCAGCTTGTTCCCTTTTACATTTTTAATACTCAGTTTGACTAATTTGCATAAACCATTTTAGTCCACAATCCAAAGATGATCACCACATTAACAGAAATAGAATATTTAAACTTTAGTTATGGAGGCTATGGGTTACTTTAAAATTTATGTTTTTTATTTGCAAACTCATCTTAAAATATCCTCAGGAAAAAAAAAAGAGAGGGAAGCTAATCTGAATTTAGACATAATCTTCATATTAGCCAGAATATTTGATGCCTAAATGGTAGGTCTGAAAACCCTGTAGCTCTATGAACTGCATTCAGGGGAAGTAAATGGGTCAGAAAGACTGAAAAAGAAAAAAGTGAATGATAGATGTGGGAAACCTGTTATCTTGAGAGGAGAATGTCGCACAGGTTCACTGTTATTTTTCCGTACGACATGTGGTGATTTTGTACTGCACACCAGGGTTCAGACTCCAGTATTTCCATCCCTCTACAACCCAGAAAAACAACAGTCACACTTTAAATGTTAATTACAATCTGTTAACGCCAAACCAACTCATAAACAGCCAACTTCTTGTGTTTTTGTTTATTTTTTCATTTTTTTTTTCTTTTATTGGCCAAACATTTTAAACAATGCCGCATTTGTTCAGGGAGTGAGACACAAAATATGTATTAAAAGATAAACGCTACCCAACAACATATTTAGTAAAAAAGACAGAGCAAGCATGCAAAACATGCTCAAACAACCTGTGCAAATAAATTAAGCACATTTCTCAGCATTACAGCTCCCAACAGGCACCGATCCCAACGGGCTTCATCCACATGTTAGAGAACAGATAGCTCTGAGCAGAGTGATAATGATATCAGAGGCATTTGTGGCCTCAGCCAAAGTGTAAATTATCAGGCAACTGCATTAAAATCAATAAAATCCATTAAAGAGTGACTAAATCAAATGAAAACTGCCGCAAATGCCTAATATGAAGTCAATGGGTTAGTTGAATTCTTTCATTTTCCAAATCTAATCAGCCATCTGTCACAGAAAAAGTGCAAAATATAACTAGAGGCAGGCCAAGAATTGAAAGCATGATGGGGGGGGGCGACGACTAAATATATCCCTAATGTAATGTGATTTTTTTCACACAGTGGTTCATTGATCTCTTCATGAAAATTCTGTCATCATTTATTCACCCTCATGTCATTCCAAACCTATGATTTTCTTCTTCTGTGGAACAGAATATAAGATTTTAAGAATTATATACCTGGTTTAATGTGATTTTATCTATCCGTTCATTGGCAATTCAAAAGTGATTTCCATCTGAATTTTCTAAACCCACCCAAGTGCAGCACACAGTTTTATAAAGAATTTAAAGAACTGCCACTGTGGATCTTCATCTTCACATTTTAAGAGTAAACTACAAAGCTTTGTTAATTAAGATGTTCAAACCCATTTTATTATTTAAGAAATGACTAATATTACTCAGAGCTGCTTAAGCTTGTCTACGTCAGCCTACTACAATCTTCATTGAATGGAGAGGATAAAAGTTGTTTAACATGATGTTAAACAACTTTCCTTCTTTCCGCATCAGCAAAAGTCAGGCCACAGGAAAGGGCATTATGGGGTGTTTGCAACGGCTCATTATGCACAGTCAACACTAAAGGTCTTTACTATGACAGAGACTGCTTTGCCTCAGAACAGCAGTGACTACTAAACACAAGCAAGGCACCAATGCAACTCTAACTGCAGCAGTGGTTGGCTGTAGCCCAGCTAAGAGCTGTGAGGATTCCCAGTGAGGAAACAGAGAAAAATGAATTAGAAATGGAAAACTCTCTGTTTTAAACAGAGAGTGACTGCATGGGCAAGAGTAATGGTGATCAAGCTCTCATGTGTAGCTTGCTGTGTTGACTTGACAAAGGTAGCGGATCAAGAAGAGCTCAAATTTACATTATGATGGTCTGAAAATAACAGATGGAAAAAGAGGATCACAATGGAACCCAAATGCTTGCAGTCACGATCAGTCACAGAGTGGGTGCTCCTTTAAAAGGCTGCGGGATGGGGTCATATATAAACCAATTCATCTGCAGCAGAGCTGAGCTGAGTGACAGTGACAGCAACATGGCAATGAAACAACGAGTTGCACAAAAAAATTTAAATATATTATTTAGCTGCTGGAAAAAATAAAGGAAACCCTGGACTAATGCCTTCAGTTTAGAACTATAAATTAGTAATACAGTGCACATAATCAATCAGCTTTCCACAGGAGCAACAGTGTCATATATCAGAGTTGATGATAGAGGAGACCAGCGTTGTGATAAATATTCATGTACGTCATCAGGCCAAAAACAGGCCAGAGGCCCTCTATCGAGTTTCATATCAAAGTCTCAACAGGTGCTGCAACTCCTACATATATAGCTGTTTTTTTTTCTTATAAATTTAATTATAAGAAATTAATTAATTTTGAAATTTCACTGGTATGTGAAATGTTGGTATCATAACCTTATTTATTAGAAATTAGAATGCAAAGATAAATGGGTCATAAACAATGATAGATAGATAGATAGATAGATTAGATAGATAGATAGATAGATAGATAGTGCTTTCAAACAATTAATCGTGATTAATCGCATCCAAAATAAAGTTTTTGTTTACATAGTATATGTATGTGTATATTTATTATGTATATACAAATACACACACATACAGCATATATTTTGAAAATATTTACATGTTGTATATATTTATATTCATATAATTTATATCATATATAAATATATTTAATATATAAATGTAACATATTTTTCTTAAATATATACATGCATGTGTGTGCATTTATATGTACATAATAAATATACACAGTACACACACATATATTATGTAAACAAAAACTTTTATTTTGGATGTGATTAATCACGGTTAATCCTTTGACAGCACTAAATAAAAGTAATGTTACCATCAGATAAATCATTAAACCATGGTACCTGTCTTGCCTAACAGTTACTGCAGTCCCTCAATGTCGTGATTGCCAGGGAAGCCATACTGATAAAATGTAAGCCACTCTACATAAAAGCATATGCCAAATGAATAATTGAAAGGCACTGAACGCCTGGACTGGAAGGTGCCAAACACATCGTAAAACCCCAATAAAAAAAACACACATCAGTATGAAGACACACATGCAACACTAATCACATTAGCACATATGGCACTCCATATAAATGCCCAGGGAACCACATATTACAGTGGAGCGTGCTACCAAAGCCAGAAAACAGGCAAAAAAATGTAACAATCTAAGCTGCTATGTGCAGGGCAGGACTTACGGGGCCGGGGGCCCCTGGGCTTGAGGTTATGTTTGGGCCCCATACCTATACTACAAATGCCCTCAACTAGAACATAATTATGGAGTAACACAAAATACACAAAAATTTAAATATGCTTTCAGGTTCATATACTGTATACAATTAGGTCGCCGTGATTTTGCCAAGTAAGACATGTTCCTGGATCAACATCTTTTGTTGATCCTGGATCAACATTACTGTCCAAAAATATAGACTAAACCCAATCCCTACCCCTAAACCTACCCATAATTTATTCCTAAAATCAGAGGGAAATGATATCTCATTAACAAGGGTGTAGAAGCACCCAACCCTGATCGTAAGCCTAAAACAGATATTTCCTGAAAAGTTATCCCTCAATTCTGATTGGTTAATTGGAATGTTGTTCCAGGATCAACAAGGATGTTGATCCAGGAACATGTTGTACTTGGTGAAATCACGGTCACCATACAATTAATAGGCAACATGTCTAGCCTAGTCAAAGTTTAGATGTAATATTAATGTCACTATAATACAATAAACAGGATGTGATCTCTCAGTTGAGAGATCAAAACCCTGAAATAACACTGACCAGAAAAAAAACAAAGAAATGTATTATTATGAAAATGTATTGTCATATCTCTGTCCTTTTATGTCAGATTCTTAAATTTAATAAATTCAATCTGAATAAAAAAACATGTTGGCTATTAACAATAAAATGAAATCAAAGTTTGTTCATTTAAATTTATTCAGTTATAGCATTTAATAATTTATTTGTAATGATCTCTGAAATGTAAATTGTAAGTGGGCTATAATAAACCCATGTTTATCTTTATAAACATGATTAATTTTACTTATGTTTTCAATATGGGATTAGCCTAATCCTCATGAACACGTGGTGCTGGCGTGCAGTATCATTCAGACATGAACTATACAGAATGCTAATAAGATTAACTTTAATACAAGGAGATAATGGCGCAAAAGCAAATTTCTGATTTTTTAAAATGCCCATTCCAGCAAAAACTTTCCAAAATCGGCATCCAAACAACACCAGCACCGACGTAAGTGAACCCCCCCAATGAAAACAATAACTTCATGTTTTCACGGCTTCATGTGTACGCACTTTGGATGTGACCGTGAGCGCCCAGAAAACTAGTTTGGAGCGCGCAAGTACCGAATGGTTTAAAAAGACTTAAAAAGTGCAAATGATAAACTTTTGTGATGATGCAACACTGACCCGAATAGGCAAGTGACAGTCCTGTCAGCTGAGCGAAAGTCTTGTATCGCAGTGTAGCTCTCTTAGTGCAGACGAGATGCGCTGATGTGAGGCAATTTTGAGAGAGTGAGAGCGAGAAGACACGGTACAGCTGAACCACTCACACTATTTTCAAATGATTGACTTAATCTGATATTCTGTGTGAATTTTTTTAACTCATCTAACCTACATTGCATATTAAATAAATGTTTGCGGGAATTTTCCAAACCTGCGAAAATGAGTAAAACCAAAATGCGCAGTCCCGCACCGAGATTCAGGACGTGATTAAACATATAGGCCTATATTATATAGAGATTTGTAAAATAAATTTCCACGACTTTTCCAAAGCTTTCTGGGTTTTTCATGACCGTACGAACCCTGTAAATGGCTATTTTTAATTTTTTTTAAAAATCGTTTTGATGACATTTCTGCTCCACTTTGTGTGGTGGTAGTGAGACGGGACAAAGTCGCTGTAAAATAGGGTATTCTATAGTCTTTGGACGGGAGAGAGCGCTCAAAACTCTTCAGATTAATTTAGTGGAACATTAATATAATATAGAATCATCCTCTGTAAAGAAGTGAGGCGTGAACGTGAGAATTTATCATTATCTTTGTAAATGTGCGCTCTTTTGGGCTAAAGGCTTAGTGGAACCATTTAAAGTAGCCATGTGATCATAAATTAATCGGTGATTTGGCGCAGCGCAGACGTGATTTAATACGTGTGTCCTTTTTCTATGTGAAAAAAAAAAAAAAAATTCCAGTTATGCTGTTTGATTAAGGCTTCCATGTGATCATAAATTAATCGGTGATTTGGCGCAGCGCAGACGTGATTTAATACGTGTGTCCTTTTTCTATGTGAAAAAAAAAAAAAAAATTCCAGTTTATGCTGTTTGATTATGGCTTCGAATTTCGTAGTTGGAAGCTGGAAGCTGTTAGCCCCGGCTGGCCCGTGTGCGCTGTTGAAATGCGGTCAATAATTTCTGACTCGCACATAACTGAACAAATGTAAACGGGTTAAAGGGATAGTTCACCCAAAAATGAAAATTCTGTCATCATTTACTCACCCTCATGTCGTTCCAAACCTGTATGAGTTGCTTTCTTATGTTGAACATAAAAGAAGATATTTTGAAGATCGCTGGTAATCAAACAGTTGGTGGTTGCCATTGACTTACATAGGAAAATAAATACTATGGAAGTCAATGGTAACCACCAACTGTTTAATTACCAGCAATCTTCAAAATATCTTATTTTATGTTCAACATAAGAAAGCAACTCATACAGGTTTGGAACGACATGAGGGTGAGTAAATGATGACAGAATTTTCATTTTTGGGTGAACTATCCCTTTAAGGCGGGCTGCAGCCCATTCAAGCCCAATGGTAAGTCCGGCCATGGCTATGTGGCATATTTACATAACCATGTGAACATGGCACAATACAAAAAACATTCAGGTTTTAAACAACGAGTCATTCAAGGTGCACACACATTCATAAGGTCATGGAGAACAATCAATGACCTTGTAGTCCTGTCGTTTGCACAAGTACGTCCATTTTCCGTATAGAACAAAAGAGGAATGGAGTGTGAATAATGAGTAAAGACCATTGAAGCTCATTTGTGGGCAAAACATGAGTGCAATACAGAAAAGCGGTGTGGCTTCTCCTTGATGAAATAATAGAGGAGGTCAAGGATAGTTTTTTAGACTGCAGAACAAGAGTTATAAATGTGGGAGTTCTTGCCATTGTGGGATGTCAAAAAGAAAGATAAATGAATGTCAATAAATTAATAATTTGAACGATTAAATGAAACCCTTGCTTATTTCTGCTTAACTTGTACTAAACCCGGAATATTCCTAGAGCCAACAGAATTTACATGTTAATTTATTATCTATGCTAACAAATATCTAATTCTATTTAATTTATAATTCAACGAAACCAAGAAATGGGAGTTATAATAGAAACTAATTTATGGTATATGTTTATGCATAACTTATGCTAATATATCAACTGAGGCTTATGCATACTAGATGTAAAATTCATCACATTCACTTCTGCTGACATATTCTCTAAATGGGTCTTCTTTCTTTGATCTATAGATTTATAATTTATATTAAAATTGCAGAGACCGTATTAAACACTGAGAGGAGCTCAGCAGAGTACAAAAGGAAAAAAATGTCAACACAAATATGAACTGGCAGTATAGAGTGAGATAAGTTGACACAGTGATGAGAGTTATCCATTTCCGTTCCAGACAGCAGCTGTCAGAGACACAATATCACCTAGTGTTTCCTGATTACCTCCTGATATACGATACGAGCCTCATCATGAGAGCGGCTATCAGCTATCACAGAAACAATAAACAAACTCATGCATGTAGAATGATCCATGCGACCGCTGGCCTTTCTCTTGTGTACGCTCTGCGGCATGTCCGTCAGAATCTCATAATACATTATTGACTTTTCACAGACTCCTTGCCTTGACTTGGGTTTCTGTGTACATATTACATTATCTAAGGGTGGACTGGAGTATTATAGAAAGGGCACCTATCTGGGTTTGTATTGTTCTCTTGATATTGTGCTGTGATGTGATGCAATTTTCGCAGCATACAGTAGTATTTTCAGTCCTTGTGATCCTTGCTGAAACATTTAATCTCATCTTTCATACTCAACCTGTCAAACAAGCATTAATTATTTCAACAAAAATGCTAAAACAAATTCCTTTGTTGGATAAACATCTCATTAGTCATGTCATGTCATATTTTTTAGGTTTACCGCATTTCATAATAGAAACCATTTCAAGAAGCTTTACAGAAAATCATGATGGTAATGTTTATAATATTTTAATAACTTCATGCCTTTTAGTCCTGTTTAGCAGATTAGAGTTGGGTGTTAATGTAGTTTGCAATTTATAATTTTGCAATGATAAAGCAATCAAGCAGATGAGAATTGCTATATAGTGTATATACAGCATATAGTATATATATATATATATATATATATATATAGAGTAGAAAGGCTGAAATAATGTGATTGGAGTGAGCTTCATACTCACACACCGGCTTAATATTGATTCCACCGGTATCACAACTACTCTTGATTTGTGATTTTTGTATTTGGAAAATTTTAAACAGACGTACTTTAATCCTGAAATTGCTTTTAAATACTCCCACTGATTTCAGAGCTACTCTTCAAAGTGCAATACACACGGCAGTGAAAACCACTCAAGCTTAAGAACAGCATAATTGCTTTGCACCAGCACTGGATCACGTCAGCACCACTGCCGCTCAGCAAACACCGCCTGACTCCGAACTATGCGTGGTGCTACATTACAGTGGAGGGCTCTCACACATTACTAGCGCTGACAGGCAAAACGACAACGCTCCCCTAAAGCAGCCTGCAGTGACAGTCTCCAAATACACTGCATTTAAATGCATGAAATCCCAGCTCTGCATCTCACTGAGCCGTTCTGGCAGGTCTTCAGAGACGTGTGGGACATTCGTCCCACTCTGAGGGAACCATAATAATAAGTCTGTGCGCAGGGACCTCAATTATTCATTTGTGGAATGTGAAAATGTAATGCAATCGTGCATAAAGAGCTCTTTAAAGAAAAGAGAAGGAGCAGCATTAAGAAAGATCTGTACCTGAGGGGTAGGACTGATTTTCACATGATGTGAACTAACTTTAAGAATGTATAACTCTTCTAAAAACTGCATTAAGCTTTTAAGGAAGAACAAAATGAAAATTCAATCTATTTTTCCAACAACACAAAAGCAAAATGGGGGCAAAGAAACAATGTCATATTCTAGTAGCTTAAGGATTTATGAGAGGCTGTTGACATGAGAGTCTCAGGTTCTAATTCAGGAAGGGGCAAACTTTGAAATAAAAGGTCACAGGGTGCTATTACAAAGTGTGCTAAAATACTTAGTCCTGTTTCCTCTACTGTAAAAATAAAGCACACACAGTTGGCAACATAAAATGTTCAGTGTTCAACAAGGGTCACATTTACTTGAGCTATAACACTCTCTATTGCAATTAGAGATTTTCTTTGCACGTAAATCCTCTTTGTAAATAATGAACAGGATAGGCAAAAGAAAATTAACAATAAACAAAATACAAGACAGACATAAATCAAACCCTTCACTAAGAGCAAACAGACGTATTAACAAACGGACTTTCTACAAATATGTAAGCATGTATTTTTGGCCAAAGCATTGGAAGTTTTAAAGGGATAGTAACTTTAATAGCCCATGATTTACTCACCCTCAAGTTATCCTAGGTGTATACGAGTTTATTCTTTCAGACGAATACAATCAGAGTTATATTAATAAATGTCCTGGGTCTTCCAAGTGGCATTCCAGCAGATGACGTAGGACGTAGGCGTAGCATAAGCTCCAGTGAGAATATGCTATAGCCTCGTGAGAAATTTTCTTTACAGCAATGGAAAACCAGTCTCCTCTTGGCTTATATCAAAATCCTCCAACATTTTTCTTTTTCTTTTTTCAAATCCTCATTTTGTATTTCTAATTCGTGACTGGTGTTTTGCTCTCTCCACTGTGCTTCCGTGTTTGTCACTTCTCACCGGAGCTTATGCTACACCTACGTCATCCACTGGAACTCCACACTCTTGTGTACGTGCGTACAACAGTGAGCGGAAGCTAGAGATTATGGGTTATTAACTTTTAAATATGGATATTTTTCTTACTCAAAAGCATCGATTTCCTTCAGAAGGCCTTTATTAATCCTTCTTTATTAATCCCCCAGAGCTGGAGTACCATTCTGATGGATGGATGCTCCTTATTGGACTTCAAAATCTCAACACCCATTCACTGCCATTATAGAGCTTGGAAGAGCCAGGACATTTTTTAATAACTCCCATTGTATCCAAATTTCTATCTGGATAATTTAGATCGGTCATGGGCCCTGTGTCTCACCTGGTTGCCCATTGATGGCAACATTAACCAAAGTTGCCCCATGTATCATCAGCCTAAGAATCCAAAGTGCACTGTGTGTTATGATTTCTGTTCACACAAATTCCGCGAAAAAGGAACACTGCATGAGAAATCGAGCTTGTCCAGCTAAAAGAGCTTATTGAACTAAAAAGATGCATGTTTCAAGTCTTAAGTGACCTACTGGATGCTGGAAGGAAGGGGAGGAAAAACAAATATTTTGTCCTAGCACAGAACAAATGAATATATGTAAACTGAAGACAGACATGAAAAGAGAAACAGAATTATCCTAGTGTTGACAGAAAGCTCTAAGATAGTGATGCCACAGAGTCTACAGCTACAACCAGTTAAACATTTTCTCTAGTGTGCTTTCAAGGAAAACTTGAAAATTGGGCTACTATGATCAATATTACTGCTATTCTGAAGAAGACGGGTCTTCGAGATGAAATTAATTAAAAGTAGAAAACAAAAAATTCAGTATATATGCTCAAGTAGCCTTAATAAACCCAAAATCACAAGAACTCTACTTTGTTTTTAAAGCGCTGTCTGGTGAAAGCCTAACAAATGAGCAGAATCATTAGCACTCCAGTTAGAGAATATCTCCCAGACATGCAAGACCTCAGGCCAGTTGAGTTCCTTGACAGCCATCTTAAAAAAGATGGAAGGGATTGGAATTAAGCCTGAATTTGGTTGTTATCTAACTTTCAAGCTTTTTTAATGGTGTGCACACCATGTTAAAATTTCTGCACCAAATACAATCTTTTTGTCAAATCTTTTTCTGTCGTAATTCAAGCCCGTTTTTTATTTCTATAGTTTCTCCGCGTATGGCGGTAAAAACAAATCAACAATACGTTGGTTTGACACTCCAAACAAGGTTGGAAATTGCTTTTACCTGAGTCATTCACGAGCTGCACGTTAAGATGTTTAACTTTAATAAAAAACCTTTGTACTACTTGAATCTTTTTTTCTCCTTGTTCGTTGACATACTGAGCATGAAATCTCTCCAAACGGTTCATTTCGTGAATAATCGGTTTGAATGATTTAGACAAGATTCCAAACGACTGTACAATTCACGCCGGTTTGACCAATTTATTAAAACGAACCAACTCAAAAGAATGATTCATTCCTGAATCGGAAATCACCTGGTTCTAAACATCTGGCGAACATACTGAGTAATGAGAACTTGATTGTTGATATTTTACAGGGAAAATGTGACGTTGCAGCTATTCGAATCATAAAAAAAGTACTGATTTTTTAAAATTATTATTATAAAAATTATAATTTAGCCTACATTTCTCATTCGTGGCTCGCGGGAAATTTAGTAAAACGTCACACTTGGATATGCACATATTTATCATTGTTAAAAACCTGTTCTTTACATTCTAATGCTTACATTTATTGCTGTTGAAAAATTGCATTGTAAAGCCTGACTGCATGGCAAACTGTATAATTCAGATGAAAACATATATGAGTAAACATTCATGTTTAAAATATATTGCCTATTTTATGCTATAGCCTATAAGACATTAACATCAGACATTATAAAACAAAAACTCCACACACAATCACATAATCTATGCACCTTAACACTGCCAGATAGAATGTTAGAATTTTATAGGCTAAACAGTAATTAATCAGGTGTGAAGCACGATTTATTCTCCTGTATCCACAATATATGCTGATTATACTGTGAGAATCTGCATTAAAGTGAGGCTGGCCTCTGATTCGGCAACCTCTGCAAAACACCAAAAGGCAGAGCTGGAGGAATTACAAAAAAGTATTTGGTGTGTGGATCTCTCAGTGCATTTAACAGGATTACAGTATAACAGCAAAGGTCTGAAGACGGTCTGTAAACACCCACTTTATGGCTAGTAATCAGACTTCCAGAGGAATGATAAATACTTATGAATTATGCAGTTCATTAATCTTTCTCAGACTGTACAACATTTAGATCTAGTCCTCAAATTTGACCGGCCAAGTGATACTTACAAGTTCACCAGTACTCGGATGTGGAAGAGCAAATGCAGAGCAGGGTTGTGTGGTTTTGCCTGGACTGAGGGGTGTTTTTGGAAAACTTTTATGACATTTTGTAATATACTCAATTATTTACTTTTCTGCCACAGTAATAAAAAGTCTTTAAAGTCTTTTTGAGTGAATTAAACATTTAGGTTATCTTTAAAAATAATTTGATTAAAACAGATCAATACATTGTCTGACTGACTGAACTTTTATTTTTAAGTAAAATTAAAATTTGTATTATATGAACCATTTAAATGATGTAGCAGACGCTCTGCATCAAAACAGTATATAATGGAATTCATTTTTGAGAATTTCCGATTAATACTAATTTATGGGGAAACTCTGTCACCAATTCCTCTTCAACATAATGTATTTTACCACACTTTAGAGAATGTTTTGATATGTTTCACATTTGAATGCAAGTTTTCACATCAAAGTTCAGAAAAAAAGTGTTAAAGCATTAAAAAAAAGCTTACACAAAGATTGACTTCTCATGTTTTATTTAGGAGCACACAGCAATACAGAAATGCATTTTTTAGTAAGTCCAAAACTCAAGCCAACATTAACACACAAACACTGAACAAAATGTGACAGCTCACTGAAGCACACAAACCCTTGCTGTATGAAACATGCACACTTTGTGGAACTACACACAGGTGACCAGACACATCCCTCAGTCAGCAGGTCCATTCTGCCTCTCGAGACCATTTTAATGTTTGTATCTGTGCTGTAAACAATCTCAGCATAAATAATGGTGTAGAACCTGCCACTGCAAAGACCCCTGTGGGAGTTAGTGGTGTTGTCTGTGCTCCGGAGACTTTTCCAGCTGAGATAATCGCAGACCCTGTTATCCCAAGCCGGCCCAATATTCATCAAAAAAACATGATGGGCTCAGAGCATGCTCTTACACAAAATTACCCTCTAACGTACATACAAAACATTTTCTAGGAAATATGAAGGGAGAAAAAAAGCACTAAAGACTTAATCAAATTCAATTCTCCTAAAATCTCCAAGATAGGCTGCAGGCTAAATGTTCAAAAAAAAAAAGTTTTCTCTTAACCATTCCTCAAAGAAGTGAAAAGATTAGTACAGCTGAGTCAATGTGCATCAGGACTCTCAGTTTTGTGGAAATCATGCGAGCGATTATTCTGCTGCTTTAAACTCCAGGAAAATAAACTCTAGTATTTACATTGCTGCATGTACTGCTGGCTTGAAAAACAAAGAACAAGAACTTTCTTGAAAAGGACCATTAATTATTTTTCGGCCAATTTAAAGAACACACGTTGAAGGTAGAATCATTAGATTTACTTAAACACTTAAATCAGCACTGTATTTGAACAGCAGCCAAGAAACTTGAACAGGGTGGAAAAACACTACAGGAAGAACCTCAGTAATACAAAAGTATAAGGAAAAAAGGAGCACATGAAACAAAGAGGTGGACATCTAAAAAAAGGCAAGGTAATAAAAACATGCTGACAAAGGGGTCCAAAGAATAAAGTCTTTGAGTCATAGTCCTGAGCTGTCTGGAAGCTGAGCTAGCCGACAATGTGTCAAGAGAGAGATGATCAGAGCAGATGTGATCTGGGAAATGAGATGAGAAATACAGCCAGCAGCATGCCATTTATTATACACTTTGCCTTTTAATAAAATATTGAAAACCAGGAAACTATGTTAACAAAAAGAAGAACATGATAATGACACTTTAACATTGAATAAAAAAATATCAGTGTACTTCAGCAGCAAGGCTATAAGGACCAAGGTGCAACTGGCCCATTCAGATTGATGGTCAAAAGTGTAAAAGCATTAAAAGAAATGTTCAATTTAGGCATATATTTTTGGTTTTTTCTCTTTCAGCCAAAACATGATAATGCCATTTTTAGCTGTCAAAATTAAAAAACAATTATCTCATGTATTGTAAAATGATGTACTTCAGTTTGAGAGTAGGCGCTGAGGTCCATTTACTTTACAATTTCTGGCCTCGCCACTAGTGTGCTTTATTGTGTGCATCACATGAACAATAATTAAGAATGAACAATTTCAAGAAATAAAAACAAAGATTTTAGACACTCTTGCAAAGATAAACCATTTTATTTCAAAAGAAATTGAGACTTTTCATTATCCCTTTAAATCTACTTTTCTTTCCTAAAGTACTCCCCTCAACAGCTCACCCAGAACTCCACAAAACTAGAATCAGAAAACAAGCCAAATGTTCTCCTTCATTCACAAGTCCATTCAACAGTCGCCAGCTTTGTCAGCCAGAGAGAAACCTTACTATATCCTTTAAACAAGATTTAGGTTTTAAATTGCACAGTTTTGTGAATTTCCTGAGGCTCAGCGAGGGAGCCTTAAAAAAGTGAATGTTTTGGGAGAAAATGATACCCCAGCACAGAGTGCAATGTGAGTTCTAACTATTAAACCACTACCTCCCGCTGTGGTGTTTATTGAAGTGTAGGGCTCTCAGCTGCACATGTGATGGTAAAATTGCTGACTCCGGCAGTGAGGAAACCTAGCTGTTCCCACAGTACATGCCACAGGAGATGAAAGATTTCTGAAGAGAAAAATCTAGGGCAAACTTATCAAAACAAACTAAGATTGTCACAAGAAATCTTCTTTAAGTGAAAAGAGAAAATGAGAATAGAAAGAGTGGGAAACTATAAGATTCTTTCCTTCTTGCACATGGTCTCTGACTGAGACCTACCTGCGAGAGGCCTCTGACGTCCCTAGAGGATGTTCGTGTATGAAAAGCATCAATCACCTTTCGCTGACGGGATAGTGCCAACATTCTCTCTCATCACAGAGAGCACAAACAACAAACTTTCTCGTCATCTCATGTCAACTCTAGTAACAAGCAAGACAGCAATATTAACGTTGTTAATTAAGCTGAACAATCTTATTGTACATCAATGGCAGGTAATTGGCTTGTTTTGCAGTAATAAAAAACAGACATGGAGTTGAAATACAGCTTGAAACAAAAACATAGAACAGCATAAAAAGGTCACATTTTGTGTGGAAAAGTATTGCAAATATTGGTCTGTCAATTCACTGAAAAACAGAAACTATAAAAAAAAAGAAAAATACTATGACACTTATAAATTATGCTTACATCTGGCTTTCTGTAACAGTGGATGTCAGTTTAAATGCTTTTCTCACACAACTCAAAATATAGTTTAAATGAAACAAAAGCTCATCTATAACAAAAGGCAAACCATAAAATCCATTGTATCAACAACAGAATATAACTTTTTTGGCGCAATGAACAATTTGAGAGTCTTTAATCGTGAATCATGTCTGCAAAGTTCAAGTCCAGGTTAATGTGAACTAACAAGCAATTAAATACATGCATTCCTAAACAAACAGCATCAAATTATTACACACTAAGCAGTACTGACTGAACTCCACTAGACAGACAAATTAGGCCAATGGGCAAAGGCGAGTAATTCTTAACAAAAGCAGCATCATATCTGAACCGGTTTCCCTCAACACAAAAGTTCATGAACTCACAGGCAAATGGAAAATCTAGCACATTTACAAAATAAAAATAAAGTTCAAAAGTTCACATGCAAAATGGCAGCAGAACGCCTAAGTGTTGCAGGATGGGTTTGTGACTGGTGCACAATGATGTGTTTTGTGTAGCACAGGGTGTGATATTTCAGCATCAATGTGCCTTTACTTTCCAATTATCTTACAGCAGACCTTCTGTCTCCTCTGCTACTAGTAGTCATTAGGTTTTCTTTTATCAAAAAATAACTACAACAAACTTAAAAAGGGATCCATAGGCAAACAATTAGGGCTACAAATGAATGCTATTCAAATGCCAATTAGAGCCACAATAATTGTAGACAATGCATTTACGGCTTGACCTAGCCTACTCAAAATCCCCGAATAGACAACAACCTGCTTTTGTTTGTTTAAAATGTGTCCGATTGTTGTGGTCCATCTGTGGTTCTTATGAACTTTAGCCCAATCCCTTTTTTCAGGCCGCAACTTGGTGTTTAGTTTAGCCTAATGCATTAATCTTAATCTAGTAAACCATGCTTCATTGTTTTAAGTACACAATCTCTTGGCTATTGCATTGGCAATTAAGATGAAATTGTTATTTTGGTTACAATGAATTATAATATTAATGCTGATTAAAATGAGCAACATTGAGCACCCCTGCTACAGTGAGAATATATTGTGTCTTAAGTTTGGATTTAGCCTATCACTCAGTGATTATGTTCTGCTTTCTTTACAAAGTCAAACTAATGAATATATGAATGCTATTTCCCTTGTTTAATATAAAATTAAAATATAATATTTATATACAAAAACCTGAAAATAACCTAATTGATATGTTTTTGCATAAAATGAGTTTGTCTATTTATTCATATTTGTAAGCAGCCCTTGGCGCTCCCACAAAAGTGACACAAGGTATGACAAAATAAGAAGGTCTTAACAAACTTCAAACGCAAGTGGTAAAAGAAGACATATCTGAGAGGCATTTTTAACATCAGGAAACAGTAATGACAATTAGCGATCAGATCACCAACAACACATATGTTTGGTGGAAACAGGGCCAACGATTTTCCTTGGAGTTAAACAGTATTTTTTTTTTCTACTGTACCTTTAAAACCTCTAAATAATTGGGTGAGCGTGATTTGACCAAGTACAACATGTTCCTGGGTCAACATCATTCCAATCAACTAATCAGAATTGAGAGATAACTTTTCAGGAAACGTAAGTTTTAGGCTTACAATCAGGATTAGGTGCTACTACAACCTTGTTAATCAGCTATCATTTCCCTTTGATTTTAGGAATAAATTATGGGTAAGGTTAGGTTTAGGTTTAGGGGTAGGGATTGGGTTAAGTCTGTATTTTTGGACAGTAATGTTGATCCAGGATCAACAAAAGATGTTGATCCAGGAACATGTCTTACTTGGCAAAATCACGGTGACCAAATAATTGACCTCTGTTTATGATTAACTAACCTCTCTGGATGTGAAGTTCAGGACAACATGTTAACGGTGGTTGTGACATCTTGTTGGCCTATCAGGAAGACCTGTGTCGAAAGATACATAATGTCTACAATAGCTGAAAGTTGGTGCAAATTGATGATTGCACATCTGATCAGTTTTTAAATTTTTTTTAATTCATTCAGGTCATTTGATCAGCCTCATTTATGCTAAAGGTGTAAGGACCCTTACAAGACAATATTACATACCTTCTCCCTTTGTTTTCTGTTATGTTCTCCCTTTTGAATGGAGGCAGTCTGTACCAAGTGTTTTTTTTTTCATTATATGATGAATAGCTTGTGAGAGGTATATTGCAAGCAAACTAAATTGTACATAGCAGGTCAGTAGAAACCAGAGCCTAAGGTCACAACTACATCTAATGTGGAGCAGCTATGAGAAACTCAATAGTGTGTTTCATTTCACATCCTGCCAGGATATATGAACATGAGGCCCTGCTACCCATGAGGACTATTGCCCCTCATGACAAACAATTCTCATTTAATCTGATATGTTGGTATGATATTCCCCAGCAGCAGGACTGTTGAAAATGCTAGTTTCTGCAAAACATCTGCAAGCACATCAACAATGATTTTTTAATCTGCTAATTTTACGCTTTAAAGATTTTACTATGATAACTGAGAAATAACAACTCTATCGCTAACATTTATCATCACATTAATATCACTTTAAATATTTGAGCAAATTATATCCAACAGCCATAACCTGACTGATTTGATCATATCTGCTATATAATAATAGATGAGCATACTGTGTTTCAATGTTTGAACTATAGCTCATGGCTCATGTAGATATTGGAAATAAATATTTATTTGAATATGCACCTATAGGTTAAACTATGAATTATGGATGTGGGTTTGAAAATCTGATTTTCTAGGGTCCATCTGTTGATATGTAATCTTGAGCCACTTCTTATGAATAATCCTATTATCTAATCAATTATGCATGTTTCGTCATCATGCTTTTACAACTTCCAGCCAATCAGATGGTTTTCTGTCTTTGTTGTAACAGATGTAATTGTGTCCTGGGGCTGATGAAGCAGAGCTCTTGCAAATGGACTCAAATAGATTTTCCTTTTATTATAAATTCTATGGAACAGAGTGACCAATACAGTCTTCAATATCCCTTTATATTCCAGGGAAGAAAGAAAGTAATACAGGGTTTGAAATGAAAGAAGGGTGAATGGTAGAAATTTCATTATTAGGTTAACTGCAACTTTTTTATTAGAAAACAATATCCTGTCGTTTGAAAACACACAGAGATGAAGAGAAGAATGTACCTTAAAATAATACATTGTGTAACAAACAACACACTTTGTCAAGAAGATATCATTTTCTAGTAATATCCATAAGACTCTCACACTGAAAAAATTTAGCCCAAACTTATTTCAGTGCAAATTAGCTATAGTTTATTCATCAGTGAAAACCTCATGAGCTTTATGAACAGAATATCTGCATTGGCTTTATTAAAAGATGTATGGCATATATAGGGAATGCTGTGTAGATAAGCTTCATTTGAAAACGGAATCCCATTAAAAAGCCATGTTCAAAATCAAACTGAGCCACACAAATATCGCCTTAGTTTAATGAAAGCATTTTCTATCTAACAAAATGCTGCGAGTGCTCTTTGATAATGAATGTCTGTTTGTCCTTTTAAAAACCTGTTTACCATGTTGTTGCATATGTTTAGTACTGTTCATAATTTTAGTGTTGCAAAAAGTGTACTTAGCCTCTTTTCACACCGATATGAGAAACTAGGGCTCACATTTAGTATGCGAGAGCTACAGGAGAGGTGAGCCCAGGTGTCAGATCCTGTGTGTGTGAAGTGGCAGATGATTCAAAAGCTCAGGTCCATCGGCTCAGTCAGGATGAAAATATTTCACAATGGATTCAAATGTGGAGTGTGATGGGTCACTGTGTATTCGGACGCTTCAATGTCAGATAGAAGGGGGTGGAGGCGAGTAACAAAATATGTCAGAAGTGTCTAATTTCGCAAAACTGTTTATTTCAAGAGGATTCTGCTATCTGCTGATCATGCTATACTGAAAATTATAATATTCTACACTTGTTGACTCAGATGAGGGCAGAATTTGAGAATTATGTTTTCCTTTGTTCAAGTTCAAGTACAGTTTTATTTCTAGAGCACATTTAAGCACGAAACAAGGCCGACCAAAGTACTGCACAACATACAATAATATATAACAAGGAGAAAATCAGTAAAACAAATAAAAACAATTCAAAATCCATACAACAACAAAAGCAGATTAAATCAATTCAAAGGCGCCGCACATTACTACATGTTAAAAGCCAGAGAGAAAAGATGTGTTTTAAGATATGACTTGAGGATATCTTGATACTGAGGATATTTTCAAGAGAAGCATGGTGTTAATTGTTAGAAGCAGATACACAATTGACCACAGCTGGCCAAACTGTTTTTGTGCTTCAACTGTGACCAGAAAATGTGCAAACTATGGTTTGAGTTATCATAAAACAACACAGTAAATGGTGATAGTCAAGCAGTCATATGTGAAGTGTTAAAAGCATGGTGCTTTTTGGAGTAGGTGGTTAATTTTTGACATTATGGGAAAAGGAAACCTGTTCTATTTATATGGCCTTGGTGGTCACAATCAAAACCAGAATACATACGTCTACACTGAACAAACACAATAAGATAAAACAGTTCTAAATATGCAGATGTGATTTCATCAAATGCATTACAATGGAACTCGTACCATTCTAAAATTACCAATATAGTTAGGAATAAATGGGTGCATTGCATCAAACCCATCAAGAACACAAACTGGTCATATTCCACCCCAAAAGCTTTATGGTTTAAAAAACTAAGCACATTTTCTCATCA
>NW_015667292.1:429933-445506 GCF_001515625.1 Sinocyclocheilus rhinocerous
TTGGGTGAACTATCCCTTTAATGTTAATAAAACAACAAAACACAAAGAGAAAAATCAATCACTGTGCTTGACTGAAGAACTTTAATACAGTTGCTTTAATAAGAATCAAGTTCAAGTTCAGTTTTATTTCTAGAGCACATTTAAGCACGAAACAAGGCCGACCAAAGTGCTGCACAACATACAATAATATATAACAAGGAGAAAATCAGTAAAACAAATAAAAACAATTCAAAATCCATACAACAACAAAAGCAGATTAAATCAATTCAAAGGCGCCGCACATTACTACATGTTAAAAGCCAGAGAGAAAAGATGTGTTTTAAGATATGACTTGAACTCAGATAAAGTAGAAGCCATTCTGATGTGAATTGGTAAGTTGTTCCAAAGGGTGGGGCCAGCCACTTCAAAGGCTCTAGATCCTCTGGTTTTTAAGCGTGTTCTAGGGGTCTGAAGGAGAAATTTGATCTTAGTCCCCTCTTTGAGGAGTAGGGGTGGAGTAAATCAGACAAATAAGACGGAGCTTGATTGTTAAGTGATTTATAGACAAGTAGCAATATTTTAAACTCAATTCGATAGTGAACTGGCAGCCAATGCAATGATCGCAAGAGGGGAGTGGCATGATCAAACTTTTTACACCGCTTCAAGAATCTAGCTGCAGCATTTTGAACTACTTGTAGCCGAGAGATTTGGGACTTTGATATTCCGAAATAGAGGGCGTTGCAGTAATCCAGCCGAGACGTAATAAAGGCATGGATAGCAACCTCTAGAGAGCTTTTTGAGAGAAATGACTTGATTTTAGAAAGGGAGCGAAGATGGAAGAAGCTAGAACCTACTACAGCACTAATTTGTTTATCAAATTTTAAGGAATTATCAAACAACACACCCAGATTTCGAACATGGGGAGAAATGAAGGAGTTTAAGGTCCCGAGATTGGGTTGAATACTTGCCCTATGTTCTGAGGGACTAAAAACAATAACTTCCGTTTGTATGTACTGAGGAAAACTTACCTCCTACAAAGGCAGATAATTATAATGTCGCCTAATATTCAAGGTGCAATATAAGCAAAGCAGTATGGACAGCATTTGTGACATACTATAGAAAAATAATTGACTCAGGCCTTTAGAAAATGAAAAAAAAAAAAAAGTGTTTGCAGTAATATACAGTGAATGTCTATGGAATCTATGGTTAAAATTATAATTATGCAACTCATATATTTGATAAACTTTATCGTGTTTCTCAAAAATGTGTTATTCACGCTTTAAAGTTTTCTAAATCATTCTTTTAGCCACAGAAATAATAGGTCCCACTTTATATTAAGTGGCCTTAACTACTATGTACTTACATAAAAAATAAGTACAATGTACTTATTGTGTTTGTATTATATTGCAAAACACTTTTGCTGCTATTGAGATGTCCCTAATGGTAAGGTTAGGGACAGGCTTGATGATATGGGTAGCTTTAAGGATGGGTTAAGGTGTAAGGAATGGGTACAGTGTAATTATAATTGTATGTACACAATAAGTGCATTGTACCAAATTATTAATTTAAATGTAAGTACACAGTAGTTATGGCCACTCAATATAAAGTGGGACCAAAAAATAGTTAATTGCAATGTACAAAGAAATCAGCCTAGCAAAAAGACAAACACTGCAACAATTTACAGTAATTAATACACTTTTGTTATCCAAGCCAGTTTCTGCTGGATTTAGTTCATCATATTACATATTATTACTATATTTCATTCAGATTTCACACAGATTATACAGACACGCTGCAAAGCTGAGGAGCTCTAGCATTTTTGAGCATAGTTCTCTAGCTGCAGTGGACATTTACCCATATTAGCGGACTATAGTGTTGCCATGGGTGACAGCGAATATTAGGAAATATCAGACCACTGAATGATGTGAATCAAGTATTAAAGGGTTAGTTCACCCAAAAATTTAAATTCTGTCATTAATTACTCACCCTCATGTCATTCCAAACCTGTAAGACCTTCGTTCATCTTCGGAACACAAATTAAGATATTTTTGATGGAATCTGAGAGCTCTCTGACCCTGCATAGACAGCAACACAACTGAAATGTTCCCAGACCCAGAAATGTAGTAAGGACATCAATAAAATAGTCCATGTGACATCAGTGTCTCAACTTCAATTTTGCGAAGTTACGAGAATACTTTTTGTGTGCAAAGAAAACAAAAATAACATAACTTATTCAACAATTCTTCTCCCCGAGTTAACGTCTTCCAACATTTTGGTGATGATCATAATGCATTTCCCCAGAATGTAATCAACGTATAGCATGCGCACACTTTCTCCTGTATGTAAACAACACTGATTACGTTAATTACGTTCTAGGGAAAGCGTGCGCATGCGCCGTGGTACTCTCCAAAATGGTGGAAGATGTTAAGATGTGAATATATAGTACAGCTCTGCACAGACTGATTTACCACACATTTAAAGGAACACTCCACTATTTTTGAAAATAGGCTCATTTTCCAACTCCCCTAGAGTTAAACAGTTGAGTTTTACTGTTTTCTAATCCATTCAGCCGATCTCCGGGTCTGGCGGTAGCACTTTTAGCTGTAGCTTAGCATAGATCATTGAATCTGATTAGACCGTTAGCATCTCGCTCAAAAATGATTTAATACTTGATGTATGTATTAATAAGAATAAGTAAGTAAACTGTTTGTGTAGTGTAACCTATCAACTGCCTCACATATCAGCATAGGCACTATATTCTGTTACATTCACTGTCTCATGTGCTGTCATTTGATGTGCATTACTTTTCTAGGTAAGCGATTTGAACACACAGATCCTGTTATCCATTCTTTCCATTCACCCTTTGGCTATTTGTGCATGATCAGCTAGCTCAAAGACACACAATGCCAAACCACTAACACATTTTATTACAATATATGGTCCTGCTTGTAGGCCTACCCAAAAGAGAACCATGATAATTACTCTTAAAGACATTTGTAGATAAAAAGAGAAATAAGCATGATTTAAATCCACAGCTAAAAAACATACCAGTGGTTCAAGCAAGCACTGGATTGTTTCAGATAATTGCGGTAAACATTTTGAAGTGTACACAGAAATGTCACTCTCAGTTTCCGTTGTTTCTGTTTGTGTTTTGAAGCCGTGCCTGTGTTAAATCACTGTACCGTGGAATTGCTGGGTCGTGTCATCACAGGCAGCTGCGTGGATGTGTGGTAGAACTGCTTCTCTTCTCTCTCGCAGGTACTGCTGTATGATCGAGTCAACACTGCGCCCTGGTGGACGCTCTTTCAAATACACTTTGAAATGATCGCTTCTTTGTACGTGGGTCAGTGAAAGACGGTTCCCCTTCAGGAACTCGAGCTGCGTCGAGATCGCTTTGGGAACGCCCTTGCGTGACCGCGTTCTGAAGCACGTGTCAAATCCGTCCAATGGAGCAGCGAGACGTCACGAGCAGGGTGACGTAAGCACCAGCAAGCATAAAAGCGCATCCGGCCGGCCGCAAACCAGCTTCTGCTCTTCAGTAGCGCTCTGTGTATGTGTCTGTCTATTTACTCTCGGGGAACCATGGTTACATACGTAACCTAGAGACGTTTTTGTCTGCGTCTGTTCATTTATTCAGACAAACATTTAATATAGGCTGCAATTTACGCACAGAAATGACCTGAACCTTCTGCAATGATTTGGATTTTTAACTAAATAACCTAAATTAAGTTACATTTAAAAAAAATCAAGTTTAACTAAAATTAAATTTGTTAATTTAATTTTGAAAATAAGGATTGAGATCTCATGTGTATGGAAACTTTTTATTTGATGGTTATGAAACTTGGTGGTTATGGAATTTAGAAACTCCGTTGATCATTCTCGAATATGTGACCAACCGTGGACCACAAAACCAGTCATAAGGGTAAATTTTTTGAAATTGAGATTTTACATCATAAGCTTTCCATTGATGACAATATTTGGCTCAGTCATTTGCAGGCTTGCAGGCTAGAAAATAGAAGTATTTAACTTCCATGATAACTTCTGTCTCTGAGGATGTCACACCCATTGCACGCAACAGTCTTGACAGGAAAAATGGAGTGTGAGAAAAAGAGAGAGAGAGAGAGATGATGTGATACACACAGGAGAAGCCTATATATTACACAGAAATGACATAAGAGAACTCTAAGTCTAATACCTTTGTTCAGTGTCCTGTGAGAGTCGTCTGGCCTCTTCTGGATCTTTTTTTAAGAATGTCTGGAAAGTGGAGAAAGACTCCACCATGCCGATGTAGCCAGAGACGTGGACGGGCTTCCTCACCCAAAAAATGTCCTGCCTAGAGACAAAACACAGCTGCAGTCCGGCTTCTGACTGATCAATGCAACATTCCAGCCGTGTTATAAACAACAATAAAGTAACAGCATTTTTTTTTAATCCCAGATAGCAACAGTCTGTTATGGCAGGGACACTTAATGAATAAAATTACATTTAAATGTTCAAATTGAAATCCTTCTTATTTTATAATGTAGCATCCATTACATAAAAGGTGCTCAAGGCATAATGAGCCCTTGTTATGTGGCAATAACTGTGGTTATAGTCGCAATATAACAAATGCTACTTAAACATAGCCTAATAAAACCTTCTTCAGTTTCTAAACCTAAGACTGATTGCACTTTGAACTGTCTTGACCTACTTAATTATCTATAAAGTTAATATTTTAACAGCTAGTTTGTATACAACTACATTACCATTCTTTGACTGGATACTGGAGAGAGTCGTATGTTTTCTTGTAAAGTTCAAAGGGGCTGGAACCTAGGTAAGGGCTCCGGAATGGCTGCAGTGCTGCATAAAACTGTAATGAGACAGATGTATGTGCACATGTAACAGATTTTTTGTTTATTTTATGTCAAAAACATGTCATGTTTCATGAACTATTTGCTGAACAAACAGTGAACTATAAGTTTAATCAGTCTAGTACTGTTAAATGCTGTGAGTAATGTTTGTTGAGTAAATTATTTAATATTATGACTTATGGGTCATATATGAGCAGAAATTTAGATATTTTTGATCATTTTCCAATTTTTTTCCAATTCTAAAATGTTCTCATAGATTATGTGACACACACAGATGTTTAGACAGCTGGCAAGCATTGAAATGTCAGCAGGGCTGGCCCTAAGCAGATTTTCAAAAGATGGTCCCCCCATAACCACCCCCCATCACCCATTGTACACATCCTACACTGACACCTTATTGTAAAGCAATGTTATTTTAGTACCATTCATGTACTATTATATTTCTGTTGAATTATTTCTGCTGTCATTTTCATTTTAGGTAAAGTTTTAGTAATTTTGTTTGTTTTTGTTGTTTTTATTAGTTTTGTTGTTTTTAAATGTCTACATAGTTATCACATTTAATTTCAGTTTTAGTTATTTTAGAACATCAAGATAAACTAAATGAAAATGGAAAATGTTGCCTCGTCAACTATCTAAAATAAAAGAGTTTAAGTATTTTATTTTAAGTAACGAAAATGTTTTTTTGTTTTGTTTTTTGAGTTAACTATATAACCCTGGTGTAAAAAATTACCAAACGGTCTTAATCAGAATTTACTCCGTATTTATCTTTCAATATTGAAAGCGAGCAAGATAAGGGTGAGTGATGGATTAAATATATATATATATATATATATATAAAAGTGCTTAAGTAAATATATCTTCATATTTATGTATTCCATAAATGAAGATACATTTACTTAAGCACTTTTAACATTTTTCAACTATTTAAAATTTTAACCATTGCTTTCAGAAAAATATAGCACAATGCAGCATGCGCCATTTCAACAATATATTTTTTAAATCCATCACTCACCCTTATCTTGCTCACTTTCTTTTCTCTTTTTCCACTTCTCTGCAGTCTGCACCAGTTTTGTAGCGCCGCTTCTTCTTTTTCAAACATTAACACACGCAACTGAAACTTTATCAAAGTCATTATTACCGAGCATAACTGGCTGAACCCTGACATGGGGCCCTATGCAACCGCTTATATCACTTATTATGTCGGGCCGGCTCTGAATGTCAGAAATACCAGTGTTATGATTCCCACCTCTTTACAGATGTGGTTTAAAGTCTCTGAGCAGTCTCCATAGCTCAGCTCCATGTCCATAGTGTAGTTGAGAATTGCGAGGCAGCCATGAGGCTTAAGCACTCTGTGAGCCTCCTGAAGAAAACGTGAACGGTCAAACCAATGGAATGCAGACATGGTAGTCACAAGATCTACAGAGCCATCTTCAAAAGGCAGTTCTTCAGCTGGACTCTCCCTTTGTGTTTCAAATAAGTAAAACAGATGCATGTGCATATGAATGGATGACACTCATGAAGAGAACAAAATCAAGAGCATAATCACAGTATTTCACCTCTAAATAAATAAATAAATATTTTATATTTAGACCCATTAAGACATTATTTTCATGTCCCCGCCTTTTATGTGCCTGATATGCAGGGTTTTTGTTTTGTTTTGTTTTTTTGACACTTTAATGATTGTCATTGCTGTAATACAGTAATGAGAGTCATTTTGTCTGGACACACTTTCTTTTATAAAAAAAAAAAACATAGGCAATACAACAAATATTATAATGATGTATTGCTTTAAAAAATACAACTCAAAAGTAAAACATGCACACACAGAGAACTCAGAAGTCTCTGGAAAATGTATATATTTAAATTTTAATATACTAACAGTTTATAGTCATGTTAATATAGTAATATATAGGATGCCCGCCCCTTGCATATTGTTTTATGAAATATTTTAGAATTTCGGACAAATACTTTCATTCCATGATTCCATGTAACACTTTTTTTTTCTTTGTGTAAATCTGCAGATTGTCCCCCCAAAATCAGCACAGAAAATGGGAAAAAGTTAGCAGATTCTAGCTGCTGAATCATGACAACAGTCATGCAGATCATTTGTAAGTCACTTTGAATAAATGTTTCTGGAATAAAGGAATACATGAATGAAATGTAATTCATATGAAAAACAAAACTCTATGAACAAATATTTGTGCTTGATTAGTTTGATATGGTGTGCATATGCAGGGGTGACAGAAATGTCTATTGTGACAGAAATGCCATAATGGCCCAGTTCCATAATTAATATACCATAATGACATAATACTCAGTTGCACAACTTTTCAGATTAACACTTAATTTTGTAGTTAAACTGTTGCTAAACGTGAGTGCTATGTGTTAATGATTGTATACTGTCTGGATGATGGAAGGTAAACAGTGACAGGAGATTTACACAAAGTAAAGCTGTCACACATGCAGTAACATCCAATTCAGGTTTGCCTACCTGTAAGAGATGTTTGAAACGTTAACATGTTTCCTCCCCATCTCCAGTTGAGCAGGACTGATGTCTGTCCCGACCACACGAGTAAAATGTGGTGCTAGGAGCAACGTTCCCTGCCCTGACCCACAGCCAACATCTACTGCCAGGTCATTGGCTGAATTTTTCTGAGAAAATGCAGTAAACAATATGTGCAATTGTAAATGAAATGACACAGATGGCAGACTGATGAATAAAAAACAACAAACCGTTATGAAAGTCTTACATTACTCCTGTGGAACTGTAGAACCTTGTCGATGAGCTCTTCAGAAGGAGACATTCGGTACTTCCAGTATCAGTTTGCATGTTCTTTATCTTCAAACAAACGTACAGCCATTTTTGACAGCTGTACAAGTCAGAAAGCTGCAGGGATTTAAACAGTCAGCATACTAGCCCGAGGAAATCAAATTAGGATGTAAAGGGGGAGTCATCTTAGGTTTCAGGCTTTGCTTCTTTCTTCCCACACTGAGAGACAGTATCAACCATGCAAATAGCACAAAGCTGTTTAAAACATTTTTTTGAGGCAACCGTTATGTGCCCAGTTTGCTAATGAGGACTTGAGCCTCACACAGAGATTTTTCACATTCACTCAGGACTAAAAGTTCTTTCAAAATGAATAAACATCTCAATGACCGGAAAGGGATCAAAGGTTTCCGGGCTAACCAGATGTCATGCTGAATAAAACATTCATAAAAACATCAAATAAAACATTCACAGTGATATCAGGGCATGGAAAAGTGTGGTTTCAATGTTAGCGTGATTTTGAAAGACATCTCTGTTTAGTTTAGAATCATGAGATCTTTTGCGAAAGAAGTGACGTAAGCAGAAAGGTTAATGAAAATGGATATACCTTACAAAATTAAAAGAGAGCACATGAAAAAAATAAAAGTATAGAAAGGCATAATGTGTAAATGTTGATACTGCTAAAGAACAACACGCTTATGGAATAAAAAGTTTATGTGAATGTTAAGAAAGATTAATTTACATTTTTACAACACCCAGATAGAGTAAACATTTCTGTGACATCCAGGGAATTTTTTACTATTCATGTGAACAAACTACACAACTGCAAAAACAAAAAACAAATAAACATTGATTTTATTGTTATTTTAAACAACATTACATCAATGCCTGCATGTTGTAGAGGAAATTAATTCTAATTAACATTGTGCAACATCATAATGCATAGTGCAAATACTAAGTGGTTTATATTTTCAGAATCTTTCATGTGTAATTATATAAAAAAAAATACTGTGTAATGTGTAAGACCACAAATTTGCTAACAACTTGATTAAGAAAGTAAGATTAAACCTTTTGTAGGAACTACAGTAGCTAAACACCTGGGATGATAGTACAGGTGAGGTGGCTCATGTGTCACTCAGGTTTACATGCAAGCACATAGAAGTACTCCATTATAAAGTTAACTTTGGCCTCTGTTGATGACACTTTCATCTCCTCTAGAATACTGGAACAGAATAAGTGACAAGAAAAACAACATGATCTATAAAGGGCAAAAAGCTAATTTCCTTTAATAAGAAACATGCAGTCTAATTTTGTGTTATACAATCAACGTTGCATGACAGTAAAAGAGCCTGAAGTGTTGAAGTTTCTCAGAAAGAAGTAATTACCGTGATGTTGTTCTCTCCAGCAGCATGGTTGCAGCGCTTGGATCGGCTCTCAGATATGCTTGGTACATGGAGAATGTCTGAATAAAACCAATTACATTCTTGATGCTCAGCTGCTGCTTTATTGGAATTATTTCAATCCTTACAAAGACAGAAGATTATTAAAAAATTGTTAGAATCTACAACTGCAACTCATGTCAGTGATGACATTATTTAAAACAAAACATGTAAAATATAATGCTTTTAGAATTAATTCGATTTTTTTAAAATAATGTATAATCAAAATGTTTTATTTACACACAAATGTACCTATACAAAAGAAAGAAAATGTGACAAGCAGATTTGTGTAGAGGCTCATTGACACAGATGGTTAATTATTCATTACAGTGAGTGCTGTGCTCTGGTTTACCTCTCTTTATCTGGGTAGGGTATGGCTTCAAATAAGTCCTTTAGCTTGCTGTTGGCCCCAGTTACCTTACTGCTCGTATAAGGCAGCAGTATTTGCTTTACCTAGCAGGATAAATTATACAAGCGTGCAGTTAGCAGTTATTATGAGCATATTAACCTTTAGTGAAATGGCTTGCAAAAGTTGAAGTTGCTAAACATGTATTCAGTAAGCTGAAGCTTTGGCATTTACATATTAAACAGTGCCAATTTACTAAACCTGCTCTCTAGATACTCTTGTTTCATTGATATATATATATACATATGAAATAGGCTTACTTCCTCATATATGTTATTAAGTTGATCACCACAGGATTCATAGTGTATTTTCACATTGTCTCCATAGCCAAAGAGAGCCAAGCAGCCACGTGGCTTCAGGACACGTGTAGCCTCCTTTATGAAACGTTCAGCATCAAACCAATGAGCTGCAGACGCAGCCGTCAGCAGGTCCACTGAGCCATCTGGGAATGGCAGCTCCTCTGCCGTGCCTACTCTGTCATTTAATGATAAACATGATAGGGACGAGACCACAGTAATCTTTTAGCACTTTACTGCACAATGTTGTGTCTCAAAAAACCTAATCTGGTCTTTAAACTTATACAAAGGTATAATGGTACATTGTTCCATATCTTTTACATTATCAGATCAAATAGTCCATGGAACAAGAATGTTTTTTTTTTTTTTTTAAGGAAGGGCAGAACCATGCATTACTGACCTGTAGCTGAGGTTAGGGAACCCTGGCACTGCTCTCGCCTGCTCCACCTGAGATTGACTGACATCAATGCCCACAACCTGCTCAAAATATGCCGTCAGGGGACGAGAGGTCTGCCCCGTTCCACAGCCCAAATCCACAGCCAGCTGATGGGGCTTTCCTTTCTGAGAAGCAAGTGTTTACCATTAAACATTATGAGATAATAGCATATTATTATTTTTTCACATATTAAATAATATACAGTAAATACGTTATTGGCATAGGTTTTGTAACATCAGTTCCTTTTGTGTGACTTCAGAGGTGTTAAGTTATGAGTTTGCCATATTTGCACTTATGACTGGTACCATAGTGTTACCATGATATATTAGACATGGTAAAATGCTAATAAACCCCACAGTGCTATCTTATAGAATCAAAATTAACATTATATTGTACTATTAATTTATATTTCTATATTTCTTATTAGTAGTAGCCTATAAATATAACTATAACCGCATTAGTATGTTCTTATTAAAGTTTATTGTCATTATTGTTGTGTCTCAAAAAACCTAATCTGGTCTTTAAACTTATACAAAGGTATAATGGTACATTGTTCCATATCTTTTACATTATCAGATCAAATAGTCCATGGAACAAGAATGTTTTTTTTTTTTTTTAAGGAAGGGCAGAACCATGCATTACTGACCTGTAGCTGAGGTTAGGGAACCCTGGCACTGCTCTCGCCTGCTCCACCTGAGATTGACTGACATCAATGCCCACAACCTGCTCAAAATATGCCGTCAGGGGACGAGAGGTCTGCCCCGTTCCACAGCCCAAATCCACAGCCAGCTGATGGGGCTTTCCTTTCTGAGAAGCAAGTGTTTACCATTAAACATTATGAGATAATAGCATATTATTATTTTTTCACATATTAAATAATATACAGTAAATACGTTATTGGCATAGGTTTTGTAACATCAGTTCCTTTTGTGTGACTTCAGAGGTGTTAAGTTATGAGTTTGCCATATTTGCACTTATGACTGGTACCATAGTGTTACCATGATATATTAGACATGGTAAAATGCTAATAAACCCCACAGTGCTATCTTATAGAATCAAAATTAACATTATATTGTACTATTAATTTATATTTCTATATTTCTTATTAGTAGTAGCCTATAAATATAACTATAACCGCATTAGTATGTTCTTATTAAAGTTTATTGTCATTATTATCACAATAATATTAAAATGGTTTTATAACGTATGTGCTCCATATTGGAAGGGTCTCACAGTTATCACACAAACATGCAGTGATTCAGCTGTCGTGCACAAACACGACACCTTGGACGAACATGTCAGATTGTTGCGCTCAAAACATAGCCTACACTAGTAACACGACAGGTCTTACCTTTTTGTCCAGATACTGGAGAATAAGCTCCTTCAGCTCATCTGGTGGATCAAATCGATATTTTTGATAGAGGGAGGCATGCTGTTTCTCTTCAAACATTCTTTCCGTCATCTTTACTGTGACTTCAGAGCGAATCTTCAGAGGAAATTTCTGCACATCTACTGAAAAGAGTTAATTATTACTGGACATTACAAACACAGACAAGAGGCAGGACAAACCAGTGACTGTACTATTTTGGAGGCAACAAAATAGCATATGCTACTACTGTGACTTTACTATACGAGTCATTTCCGCGAATTTGTATTCTTGTCCATGAATCAAACACTGAAAATCTAAATCAAAACGTGTGCCGGAGTTTACTAATGATAAAAAGATCGAAAATGTACAGTTTGCATTTGGTGCCGTTTTTAATGAAGTATTATCTAAAGGCGTAAAAGAGAGAACGTGTTTTTAAAATATAAATAAAGATATAAAACATGTGTCAGTTCATACAGTGTGCGTGTGTTTTCATGGTAACTCACTCACAGGGACGGAGAAGTGAGCTGTGTGTCGTTCGGTGGTCTCTGCTGCTCAGTTTGTTGCCTGTGCTTGATAACGAAAATACAGTGCTGAATAAAAGCAGAATAAAAACATTCAAAGCTGCTGTCCGTTAAATCGGATTTGAAGAAAGAAGTCGGGCCTCAGCTGAACTCATTTATTAAAATAACATCATGTAAATTGTAATGAAACCTTGCAGTGTTACGGACATCGCCATATTTGATATAAACAGTATCGCGAGAATGGGCTTTTCGTTCGCGCACTAGGCGCTACAGAAATAATTTGGCTAAATGTAGCCTAGTTAAAACTGAAAAGGCTAAAAATAATAGGCTATTGTCACAATTGTCATATTGAACGAGCTACAGTTGTGTGTGTGCGTAGACAAAGGAATACACACAAAGGAATATCTATTATAGAATATGCCACAGCCAGCTGATGGGGCTTTCCTTTCTAAGAAGCATGTGTTTACCATTAAACATTATATGAGATGATAGCTTATTATTATTTTTTCACATATTAAATAATATACAGTAAATACGTTATTGGCATAGGTTTTGTAGTGATTTTCGTTCGTGCACTAGGCGCTACTGAAACAATTTGGCTAAATGTAGCCTAGTTAAAACTGAAAAAGGTTAAAAAAATAATAGGCTATTGTCACAATTGTCATATTGAACGAGTTAGAATTGTGTGTGTGCGTAGACAAAGGAATACACACAAAGGAATATCTATTATAGAATATGTATTGTAAAGAATGTTTTCTTCTTTTTTGAACTGTGTAAGCAACACCCTTCCAGCTGCAGCTCTTTGAAAAATTGTTTACTAAAACATTACCAGAAGAGGGCAGCAGTCATCAAGCGGTGACAATTTATTCAATGGTATGCTTTATTTAATAGCTCAGCTGAACCAACTTGTCTATAAAATGCTAGTATTATTTTGTTTATTTTAATATCTAAAATGTAATAATACAAGTTGAGATTACATTGAACAACAATAACAACAACAACAACAAATAGCACACTTACAGTGCATAACAGGACAGTCATGGAGTAGTTGCTCAAGTCATTCAAAAACTATTTTATTATAAAATTTTATGAAGGCTAACTATGCACATCATTACCACAACATATTTCAAGACCATCCTGCTGCAATATGCTACCACATTTGTTTGTACCAGCTGTTTGGTCTAATTTTGAGTCAATTTCTAAAACACTTGTCTTTCATTTCCACGTTTTCTGCATGACAAGAGCGATACTTCATCATCCTCTCAGAAATAAGACTGAACACAACACCATGCATATCATCTTTATTTTTATAATAATGTTAAGAAGTGGGTTTTGTTTCAAATCTCAAGAAGGTGAGTGTTACCGATCTGAACCTAATAAAAACAATATAGCTATATTTTCATAATTTTGCTTTATTTTTATTGTTGAATGAGTTGAATTTGTCCAGAAAATTGTTTATGTAAATCTAGTCAGATAACTACAAAATGTATCATATTATTATTTAATATATAAGTAAGAATTATGTTTGTGACTGATGTAATTGATTAACCCTATCGCTAAATAATAATTATAATCTTTCATCAATTTTTGTAATAGAGAAACTCAACTAAATATTTGTTCACTCTGATTTAATTGAACTTTTCTAAAGTTCTGCGTGGATCTGATGTATCTTTGCGATGTGACTTCCCTCTCCTGAATGAATCCTCCACATTGCACTGGGAGAAAGATGGAGAACAAATATCCAACGCCACACTGATGTACAACAACTCTGCCTACATCATCTTACACACTGTTGATGAACGCAGTGAAGAGACATATTACTGTAAATTGATGGAAGATGGAAGAGTAGAAACTGTTAGGATTCACACACATCACTTCACATAAGCATATTCTTTTATGGTATTTTTGTGCTGTATTAAATAAAAAAAAGGCTTGATGCCTAGGACTGTGCATTTTCACAAATATGTTTAGAAATGAATGTTCTGAGATGTATTTACTGAAATTCACCAGGTTACCTTTTGTCTTTCCAGATTCACACAATGGAAAGAGTAAAAATCATACCATTTATAGACAAAGCTCCAGTAATAGTGATGTATTACTCATCTGCAAATCTACCAGGAAATATGACAGCTTGAAGTGGACCTGGGAGCCGAGGCCTAATTCACAGATTGATCTGATAACCTTTGAAAAAGGAAAACAATTTCAGTTAAAATTAAACCAGGGAGATGCTCTTCAGCCACATACAACAGTCAAGCTTTAATCTTTCACATCTCACCTGTGAACTTCAATTACAGAGGGACATATAGGTGTATTACAGATACTGGCATCTACACAACCACGAAATTACACACCATCAGAGGTTTGTAAAATTCAATTAGTCAATCAATCAGCAATGAATACTTTCATTTTTCACTTACATTTGATCATCAGACATTCAAAGCAGTATGGTTCTTTAAAAGTGTTCAATGCATTTAAAAATTCGTCCATGTTGTTGTTGATTTTAGTTTCAGTGGAGCCCCCTGATGGTGTGTTGAGGAATCAGTCAGTGGTTCTTACCTGTGAGCTTTCTGAAGTAACTGGTTCAGTGATTCTGGTCTGGCTCAGGATGGAGGGGAACAGAGGAGTTCTGGTCAAACAGCAAATTATGACTGAGAAAAACAAAAAGTTACAACTCACAGTGAATCTATCCAGCTATGAAACAGACCCGATGAACTGGCAGTGTGCAGTTTTTACTGAGAATACACTCAGAGCTCTGGCCCCTATAACTATCAGTCTTACCTCAACAACTACAAATGCTCCAAGTATGTCAACAGAAACTTCAACTGTAACTAACCAAGGTCATATCTTTGAACCATTAATATACAGTATTTTCACCTTAACTCAGAATAAGATTATTTGCACAAAACATACAGTGCCTTGTGAAAATATCCATGCCCCTTTATTTTTTTCATGTTTTGTTATGTTGCAGCCTTATGTTAAACTGCTTTAAATTACTTTTTCCCCCACATCAATTTACATTCCATACACCATAATGACAAAGCAAAAAAACAGGTTGGTGACAACTTTTCAAATTTATTAAAAATGAAACACTGAAATAAGTACATTGCATATGTATTCATACCCTTAACTCAGTACTTAGTTGAAGCACCTTTACAGCCTAAAGTCTTTTTGGGTATGATACAACAAGCTTATTTGCACATCTGCATTTGGCAATTATCTGCCATTCTTCGCCTCATCTCATCAGATTGGATGGGGGCTGGCAGACATTTTCAGGTTTCTCCAGAAATATTTGATTGAGTTCAAGCCAAGGCTCTGGCTGGGCCTCTCAAGGACATTCACAGAGTTGTCTATAAGCCACCCTTGCTGTGTGCTTAGGGTCATTGTCCTGTTGGAAGGTGAACCTTCTGCCCAGTCTGAGGTTCTGAATGCTCTGGACTGGGTTTTCATTAAGGATATCTCTATATTTTGGTGCATTGAGCTTGTCTTCTACTCTGATGAGTCCCTCAGTCC
>NW_015667292.1:445525-464183 GCF_001515625.1 Sinocyclocheilus rhinocerous
TACTCTGCAGGTGATGAGCAGTGCCTGGTTTCCTTCAAACTTGATGCTTGGAATTGAGGTTCATCATACCAGAGAATCTTGTTTCTCAGAGTCTGAGGGTCCTTTAGGTGCTTTTTTTCAAATTCCAAGTGTATTTTCATGTGTCTTCACTGAGGAGAAGATTGAGTTTGGCCACACCGCCATAAAGCCCAGATCGGTGGAGTGTTGCAGTGATGTTTGTCCTTCTGTAGGTTTTTCCTATCTCCACATATGATCATGGAGCTCAACTAGAGTGACCATCAGATTGTTGGTATAACAACCAGTATAACCAAGCCCCTTCTCCATCAATTGCTCAGTTTGGCCAGAAGGCCAGCTCTAGGAAGAGTCCTAGTTTTTCCAAGCGTCTTCCATTATGGATAATGGAGGCTACATGCTTCTGTGAACCTTCAATGCAGCAGAATTTATTTCTGAACTCTTCTCCAGATGTGTGGTTTGATGCAATCCTGTCTCTGAGCTCTACAAACAGTTTTTTTTTTACCTCAGGGCTTGGTCTTTGCTCTAATATGCATTTTCAGCTGTTAGACCTTTTATTGAGCTCAACTAGAGTGACCATCAGATTGTTGGTATAACAACCAGTATAACCAAGCCCCTTCTCCATCAATTGCTCAGTTTGGCCAGAAGGCCAGCTCTAGGAAGAGTCCTAGTTTTTCCAAGCGTCTTCCATTATGGATAATGGAGGCTACATGCTTCTGTGAACCTTCAATGCAGCAGAATTTATTTCTGAACTCTTCCCCAGATGTGTGGTTTGATGCAATCCTGTCTCTGAGCTCTACAGGCAGTTATTTTGACCTCAGGGCTTGGTTTTTGCTCTGATATGCATTTTCAGCTGTTAGATCTTTTATTGAGAGGTATGTGCCTTTCCAAATCATACTTATTCAAATTAATGTGTAGTAACATCTACAAGCGATATGAGTGCTCCGGAGCTAAATTTCAAGTGTCACAGAAAATACTTATGCAATGGAATCATTTCAGTTTTTTATTTCTAATAAATTAGCAAAGTTGTTACAAACCTGTTTTGTGCTTTGTCATTATGGTGTATGGAGTGTAAATTGATGTGGGGGAAAATAGTAATTTAAAGCAGTTTAACATAAGGCTACAACATAAAACATGAAAAAAAAGTGAAGGGGTATGAATACTTTTGCAAGGCACTGTACATCTAAAAGTTCTATAGCTAATACATTTGTCACTGTGTAATCATGACATTGGTTTACTGTTTTTTTTTCAACTGCTTACATACAAAATCTTTACTTCTAACACAATTTTTGAAACCTGACACTCAAACACCAGAACCACACACCAAGTCTGCAAAACCATACACTAATTCTCAGCCTTTGACTGAGTATACAACACACAATTCTCTATGTAACACACAAAAATTGTGGCAAAGGTGTTTGCAAATGTTTGCTTTTGAGATGTGTTTGTGATATGTTGAATGCAGTGCTTCATTTTGCAAGAGATGTGAGGCATTTTGCATTTTGTGAGGACAATTCTTGGATTTGTGTGTAAAGTTTTGAAAATGTGTGTAAGCAGTTGAAAAAAACTGAGTGAATTTTGTATTAATAAAAGCATGCTCATTCATTATTTTGGTATACTAAAGCACAATGTGTGCTCCGTCTGTAAGCAAGGGGTCTTTGGGTTTCACTTGCATTGAAAACACAAATGCTACACCAACACGAGTATATTCAGATCAATATGCTCACATGCCAGAAAGATGTATCAATGTGGTTTCATGACACACAACTGTGTTAAATGTAGAACGGTATTTCCTGGAATGGAAGAAGCTAAGATGATTAAGTTTTGGAACAAATGTTTCAACTAACCAAAAGTCAGAACTTAAAATAAAAAAAAGAAAGAAAGAAAAAAGAAATATTCTTAAAAAGAAATGTGAAAATTACAGAATAGCCTATGTACACTGGAACCTATAGAAAGTAAGTTCTATTGCAAACTTAGGCTTAAAGAAATGTAATAATAATAATAATAATAATAATAACAATAAATGTTTCTTATACCTCCTGTCTAATTACAATCACCTCAGACCAGCACAAAGAACACAAACATTACATTAATTTCAAAAACCTAGTTCAAAATTGACATTGCTTCTTCTTCTTCTTCTGCATTACATTTTGTTCTGGTTCAATTCTATTCTACTTTCATGCAATTTATTAAATAATACTTCCACTGGAAATAAATAATAAATAAATAAATAAAAATGTTTTTATGTTATCTTTTACATTATATATATTTTTACTTCTTATGTTTTCCTGAAAAGCCTAAAGAAGGCTGTTTAATTTCAAGAAATGGTTGTCACAACAAGTCAGTTCAATTAAATTTACACTACCACTTTTTAAAAGTAATTAATACTTTTATCTAGCAACTACACATATAAATTGATCAAAAATCACAGTAAAGAAATAATCTTGCAGAAGATTTATATTTGAAATACATGTAGTCCTGCTACACTTTTTATTCAACAAAGCATCTTGAAAAAATATTAATTAATCACGTGACATTGAAAACTGGAGAAATGGATGCTGAAAATTCAAGTTTGGCATCACAGGAATGAATTACATTTCAAAATATATTCAAACAGAAAAGATTCATTTTATTTTCTGTATTGAATAATATTTCATAATACTGACTGTTTTACTGTATTTTTGATCAAATGACTTCTTCCAAAAACTTAAACAAAAATGGTGGTGTATTTGCATTATTTATAGCACTTTTCACTATACATGTAGTTCCAAAGTACACTGTAAAAAAAAGTAGCCTACTTGTAATTTTCTGTCAGGACATTATCCAGTAATTTCATGGACATTTCCATTAACCCTAAAACACCTGTAAAAGACAAATACGGAAAATTAATATGAATAAATAGTATATTGTGCCCTTTACAGATTTTTAATAGCATCGCTTTACAAAGACTAATGCTTTATAAAACTCAGAGCAAGCAAGACAGTAGTGCTGTAGCTCATACTAAAATTATTATTATTATTTTTTTTTGTAGTTTCAAAAATAGACTTCCTCAATGAAGCTGTTGAGGTTGTGAGTTTAGATCACACTCTAGATCACAGACTTGTGTGCCTGAGAGAAACCTCAAGATAGCTCAGTTTAGCATTTCCTGCTCCGGAAATTAGCTAAATGTGCAAACCAGACCAGTCTAAAAATAATATTTGTTTTCAGCATGCTTTATTAAGATGACCTAAAATGGGGTTATCAGAGCTGTTTCAACCAAAACATGTACAAAGAGAAGATTTCAAAATACTTAATTTTTTTCTTATGACGTGGGCCCTGCGTCTCACCTGGTTGCCTGTTGACAGCAACATTGCCCAACAACATTGCTAAAAATGTTACCCTGTGTATCATCACCTTTAAACTTTGTATTAGCATTTGAGTTTATTGCCTCTTTATGTGGTGAATCACTTGTTGTATTTCTCATTTGTAAGTTGCTTTGGATAAAAGGTCTGCTAAACAAATAAATGTAAAACTTTGTATTTCTTTTTTATATATTACTGGATGGAATTTAAATAATCAAATGAATATGTTATTAATAGTAGCAAGCTACTCATTCATTATTTTGGTATATTAAGAATGAATTAAGACTGATAATTCTTGTTTTATGCTCTAGTGAGATTGTACGGGTGTATCTGCACACTATCTGTATGCAATGATTCTTTGGGTTTCATTTGCAGTAGAAAACATACATGCAACACTATCTCCGAGTAATCAGACTTGAATCAATACGCTCACATGCCAGAAAGAAACCCCACTGTGGTTTCATAACACACAACTGTTTTAAATGTAGCACAGTATTTCCTGGTATGGGGGAAAAAACTTACATTACAAGCAAGTTAAACCATGAGATATTCATCAAAAGAAATGTAAAGTTATTGCATTGCTTATTTGCACTAAAGCCTTTAAAAAGTTATGTTACTATGTTTAAATATTTAATGTTGTCAGGCACGTTTGAAATGGCCTTAAGAAGACAATGGCTTAAATTAATCTAAAAATAAATAAATAAATAAATAATAATATATTTTTTAAAATAATTGTAGATAAAAACAAGAGAGTAGCAATGCTAATATTAAAGTACTGACATTTCTTGTCTAATAAATTATAATCATTATAATTCTGTACAATAACAATACATTAAATTAATAATTTTTCATGGGCAATGACAGGGGAACATTTCAATATTTAGATGTGCATGTGCCTACAAAGAGACTGAGCTTCAAAAATAGACCTCCTCAATAAAGTCAGTAAGTTTGTGAGTTTAGATCACACTTTAGATCACAGATTTGGGTGACTGAGAGAAACCTCAAGATAGCTCAGATACTGTGAATAACATTTTTTAGGCTATTTGTTTATACTTCTAAATGTAATTTAACATGATAACACTAAAAAAAAATTATTAGTTTTATCTAGTACAGTTTCTCTCTGCATGGACATTTTGTTTAAAATTCATAAGCTGATTGTTTTCTATGACAGGCAGATTTCTGAATATTGCACCGCCCAGTAAAAGCTGCTGGCTAGTTCTTTCTTTAAACTCTTCAGAGTGCATCACTTTATCTGAGGCATTACAAAGAAGAATCATGCCGCCTACACCTATTAAAATCTTTATTCTGATGTGTGGATTTTGTTTTGTGCACGCTATCGGTGAGTCTGTCAAGAAGGAGATTATTCTGTCAAGATATTGTGTAATTCTTCCCTCTTTTGGTGTTTGTTGATTTTACTCTAAATTGATAAATTGTAGAATTATTTAATAATGGTCAAGCTATTCGTATAAAAAATTTAAGTAATAAACACAATTGATATAATACACTAATCTGTAGTTTTCACAGTCTCTATTGTTATCAAATTCAAATGAAGTGTCGGTTTAAAGACGTAACTGTATTATTCAAAACAAATGTAACGAACGTAATCTGTGTCAGTGATTAACAATCACTATAGAAAATCCAAAACAATGTTTTATTTAGTAAGTGTGCAGCCTCTCTTTGTTCAAATGTTTTAGAAAATGCTGGTAATGCTGGGTCCTCGGCTGATGCACTAGCAGCTTGGTTTGTCCTGCACAGTTTGTTATTGTAATTGTTGTAACTGTTATTCACAGCATATCCACCAGTTCAAACAGTTCCGACCCAAAATGAAGGTTGGTTGAATTTCTGTGCAGCAAAAGCTGCTTCCACCGATCTGGACGAGCTCACAGAGACTGTAACATCTTATATCAGTTTCTGTGAAGACGTGCATTCCTATACCAGTGTGGAAGCTTCTGTCACGAAAACAAATTCCTCGTATGTGTAAACATGCCTGGCAATAAAGCTCATTCTGATCTGATTCTGATTCTGAAAAATATTTTTAAAGTATTCAACAGTATTTTTGAAAAAAAAAGTGTTTTACAAGAAAAATCTATACAGTTTCTCACACTCAGTTCTAATACTCCATCTCTCAAAGTCGTGCGTGGATCTGATGTATCTTTGCGATGTGACTTTCCTCTCCTGAATGAATCCTCCACATTGCACTGGGAGAAAGACGGAGAACAAATATCCAACGCCACACTAATGTACAACAACTCTGCCTACATCATCTTACACACTGTTGATGAACGCAGTGAAGAGACATATTACTGTAAATTGATGTAAGATGGAAGAGTAGAAACTGTTAGGATTCACACACTTAATGTCACTTTACGCAAGTATATATATTTTTAAAGTTAATTCTGAGTTGTATGCCAACATCTTAATGATCTATAATTGTTTCCATTAAGAATTCTGCAGAAGTTTGTTCTTGTGTGTGTGTGTGTGTTCAGCCACATACAACAGTCAAGCTTTAATGTTTCACATCTCACCTGTGAACTTCAACTACAGAGGGACGTATAGGTGGATTACAGAAACTGGCATCTACACAACAATAATACTATACACCATCAGAGGTTTGCAAAATGTCAATGAATGAATCAGTCAATGAATGATTGAATCAATCAATCAATCAATCAATCCGTAATAAATACATTGATTTTTCATTTACATTTGATTATCAGACACCTAAAGAATTATTGTTTTGTAAATGTGTTCAGTGCATTTAAAAAGTATTTTTTGTTGTTGATTTCAGTCTCAGTGGAGCCCCCTGATGGTGTGTTGAGGAATCAGTCAGTGGTTCTTACCTGTGAGCTTTCTGAAGTAACTGGTTCAGTGATTCTGGTCTGGCTCAGGATGGAGGGGAACAGAGGAGTTCTGGTCAAACAGCAAATTATGACTGAGAAAAACAAAAAGTTACAACTCACAGTGAATCTATCCAGCTATGAAACAGACCCGATGAACTGGCAGTGTGCAGTTTTTACTGAGAATACACTCAGAGCTCTGGCCCCAATAACTATCAGTCTTACCTCAACAACTACAAATGCTCCAAGTATGTCAACAGAAACTTCAACTGTAACAAACCAAGTTATTATCTTTGAACCATTAATATGCAGTATTTTCACCTTGAATAAGATTAATACACACAAGACATACAATCTGAATGTTCTATAGTTTACACCGGGGTGTCCAATCCTGTACCTGGAGATCTACCTTCCTGCAAAGTTCATCTCCAACCCTGATCAAACACAACTGAATCAGCTAATTAGGATCTGAAGGAGCACTTAATAATTACAGACAGGTGTGTTTGATCAGGGTTGGACCTGGACTCTGCAGGTAGATCTCCAGGAACAGGGTTGGGCACCCCTGGTTTACACTAGTAATTTGTCACTGTGTAATCATGACACTGGTTTAGTTATGTGGCTCAACATGTTTCTGCAGAAGACACCATGACACAAGACAGTTATCTACATATCGTGATCATTGTGGCTTGTGCTGTCAGTGTGCTGATTCTGCTGGGACTTCTAGTTTTTAAATATCAGCGAAAAACAGGTGAGCTCATCACAGAGACAGTATAGGAAGGAGAAGATGGGCCATAGAAAAAAGAATAGGACCAATTGTGATGCTCAATATGGCAGCTGAATGAACATCACACATTTAGTTTAAAAAGCTACAGTAATTGCCTTTTCACAGAGACATTCCCTTTTTTCTACTCTAGTACATACATGCTTGGATCGGCCTAAGTGTTGATCAGGTTTTGGTCTGTCTCCATTCAAGTAGATAAGAGCTGTACTTAAAAATAGTTACTTAATGGATACCAAATCACCAGGCTTGCATTAAGGGACATTGCCTTATCACATTAATATGGCAGATTAACCTCTTGGTGTTCTTTACAGTGAGAAATCTATGTTATATTTATGGGTAACACTTTATTTTGATGGCCCCTTTTGAACATTCTGTTGACAATAAGTAATGTTGCACCTACATGTCTACTAACTCTCAAAGTATTAGTAGACTGTCTGCTTAATACCTGCTGACTCTTCATTGTCATGGTCTCCAAACAGACATTCTACTGACTATAAGTAATTCTGCAAGTACATGTCAAATTATTCTAACCCTAACCCTACCAGTCTACTAATACTCTAATGAGAATTAATAGACATGTAGGTGCAATGTTACTTATAGTTAACAGAATGTGTTAAAGGGACCATCAAAATAAAGTGAAACCAATATATGACTATGATTATTTTTCCAGGAGCTGACAGCTGGTTTAAAACCAAGTATGTAAGTTCAGAGGTTAGCTGTGAAACACCTTCTATCATAAACATTTCAATTTGTCATTTTGATGTGCTAATGATACATGTGTTATATATGGTTGTGATTTCTATACAGTATATACAGTCTTTAAGCTTGTACATTTCAATATTTACAGGTGTTGGACTGCAGTACTACAGTCATCTACTCAGCTAGTCCAGCACAGTGAGCCAGTATTTGCACAGAACCGGTGCAGAGCAGATTCAAGAAACCGCTTAAAATCATCTCTTCTGTGAGAACTTAACTGCATCCTGCTGAGAAAATAAATAAATAAATAATTACATAATAAATAAATACAATTCCTCCTCTATGCTTTCACTTTTCCTTAATCCCTCCTTGTTCTAGCTTGTACTATTTTAAATGATGTCTGAAGGTGATGATGCACAGGGCAGCTTTTTTGAACAATGTTGTTGGGTGATGTTGCTTGCTTTCCCATTGTGAATGGGCAAAAACATTTTTTTATCTGGATACTTTCGATCAGTCGTGGGCCCTGTGTCTCACCTGGTTGCCTGTTGACAGCAACATTGCCCAACAACATTGCTAAAAATGTTGCCCTGTGTATCATCACCTTTAAACTTTGTATTAGCATTTGAGTTTATTGCCTCTTTATGTGGTGAATCACTTGTTGTATTTCTCATTTGTAAGTTGCTTTGGATAAAAGGTCTGCTAAATAAATAAATGTAAATGTAAAACTTTGTATTTATTTTTATATATATATAAAACATATATCAACATGTGGTTGCCGCAAGCCCGCCCGCCACTCCTTCGTTGAATCCGCCGGCCGCGCCATTCTCAAGTCCACCGGCCGCCGCTCACTCTAGCCCGCCGGCCATTCCTCACTCAAGCCCGCAATGTGTGGTGCTGTGTGACGCATTTTATGGAGGACTGTTTAATGAACCTGCAGAGTCGCCTACAATGGGTCTGTGCTCAAAGGCTGTTCTATAAAGTGGGGCAGTTCCAACTTTGCAAGGACAGTCTGGTGCTTCTGACTCACAGACTGTAAGTAAATCTTTTATATTTACAGGATTTGCCACTGATGATTCAAACGCGAGTTTTGAGCAGTGTAGAGTAGCACTTGATGTTTGTCGTTTCTCCGATCACAAATGCAGACATGGTTTTATGTTTACACGGCGCAATACGCAACGCAACGCATAAAGACACAGTATAAGTCATTATAATCAGTAATTATGTTCCCACTGGATGTAACAAATGCTAAGTTTGTAATGGGTTTTATTGGTTTTGTCTCATCGTGCCGGGACACGGCATCACAGTATGGTAAGGGGCGTAACATTTCCGTCACACGCTTGAGGTATTCAGCCAATCACAACGCACTGGATAGCTGGCCAATCAGAGCACACCTCGCTTTTCAGACCCTCCCTTTCCAGACCGACGAGCTTTGTAAAAATCGACGCGTTTCAGAAAGGCGGGGCATAGAGGAGAAACAATAATGTACAGTATGTGGAAAATTATGTGTTTTTTTTACCTTAAAACGCATAAACACATTGCATTACACCAAATACACAACATAATATTCTTTTTAGCAATGTCATATGACCCCTTTAAGAATGAATTAAGACTGATAATTCTTGTTTTATGCTCTAGTGAGATTGTACGGGTGTATCTGCACACTATCTGTATGCAATGATTCTTTGGGTTTCATTTGCAGTAGAAAACATACATGCAACACTATCTCCGAGTAATCAGACTTGAATCAATATGCTCACATGCCAGAAAGAAACCCCACTGTGGTTTCATAACACACAACTGTTTTAAATGTAGCACAGTATTTCCTGGTATGGGGGAAAAAACTTACATTACAAGCAAGGTAAACCATGAGATATTCATCAAAAGAAATGTAAAATTATTGCATTGCTTATTTGCACTGAAGCCTGTTATGTTTAAATATTAAATGTTGTCAGGCACGTTTGAAATGGCCTTATGAAGACAATGGCTTAAATTAATCTAAAAGTAAATAAATAAATAATAATAATAATTAAAAAATATATATTAAAGAATTGTAGATAAAAACAAGAGAGTAGCAATGCTAATATTAAAGTACTGACATTTGTTGTCTAATAAATGATAATGATTATAATTATGTACAATAACAATACATTAAATTAAATTAATAATTTTTCATGGCCAATGACAGGGGAACATTTCAATATTTAGATGTGCATGTGCCTACAAAGAGACTGAGCTTCAAAAATAGACCTCCTCAACAAAGTCAGTAAGTTTGTGAGTTTAGATCACACTTTAGATCACAGATTTGGGTGACTGAGAGAAACCTCAAGATAGCTCAGAGTTTAGCAAACCATTTCCTGCTCTGGAAATTAGCTAAATGTGCAAACCAGACAAGTCTAAAAACAATATTTGTTTCCAGACATGCCTGATTTAAATGAAATAAGACAAACTATTTAACCAATAGATGTACAAACAGAAGTTTTCAAAATACTTTTTTTATTTTTTTTACTGTGAATAACATTTTTTTAGGCTATTTGTTTATACTTCTAAATGTAATTTAACATGATAACACTAAAAAAAACCATGAGTTTTATCTAGTACAGTATCTCTCTGCATGGACATTTTGTTTAAAATTCACAAGCTGATTGTTTTCTATGACAGGCAGATTTCTGAATATTGCACCGCCCAGTAAAAGCTGCTGGCTAGTTCTTTCTTTAAACTCTTCAGAGTGCATCACTTTATCTGAGGCATTACAAAGAAGAATCATGCCGCTTACACCTATTAAAATCTTTATTCTGATGTGTGGATTTTGTTCCCAATTGCACGCTATCGGTGAGTCTGTCAAGAAGGAGATTATTCTGTCAAGATATTGTGTAATTCTTCCCTCTTTTGGTGTTTGTTGATTTTACTCTAAATTGATAAATTGTAGAATTATTTAATAATGTTCAAGCTATTTGTATAAAAAATTTAAGTAATAAAAACAATTGATATAATACACTAATCTGTAGTTTTCACAGTCTCTATTGTTATCAAATTCAAATGAAGTGCCGTTTAAAGACGTAACTGTATTATTCAAAACAAATGTAACGAACGTAATCTGTGTCAGTGATTAACAATCACTATAGAAAATCCAAAACAATGTTTTATTTAGTAAGTGTGCAGCCTCTCTTTGTTCAAATGTTTTAGAAAATGCTGGTAATGCTGGGTCCTCGGCTGATGCACTAGCAGCTTGGTTTGTCCTGCACAGTTTGTTATTGTAATTGTTGTAACTGTTATTCACAGCATATCCACCAGTTCAAACAGTTCAGACCCAAAATGAAGGTTGGTTGAATTTCCGTGCAGCAAAAATATTTTAAAAGTATTCAACAGTATATTTAAAAAAAAAGTGTTCTACAAGAAAAATCTATACAGTTTCTCACAGTTCTAATACTCCATCTCTCAAAGTCGTGCGTGGATCTGATGTATCTTTGCGATGTGACTTCCCTCTCCTGAATGAATCCTCCACATTGCACTGGGAGAAAGATGGAGAACAAATATCCAACGCCACACTAATGTACAACAACTCTGCCTACATCATCTTACACACTGTTGATGAACGCAGTGAAGAGACATATTACTGTAAATTGATGGAAGATGGAAGAGTAGAAACTGTTAGGATTCACACACTTAATGTCACTTCACGTAAGTATATATTTTTAAAAGTTAATTCTGAGTTGTATGCCAACATCTTAATGATCTATACATTTTTCCATTAAGAATTCTGCAGAAGTTTGTTCTTGTGTGTGTGTGTGTGTGTGTGTTTTTTTTTTTCTTTTTATTTGCCTTTCACAAATATGCATAGAAATGAAATGTTTTAACTGAGATATATTCACTGAAATTCACCAGGTTACCTATTTCATTTCCAGATTCACACAATGGAAAAAATAAAAATCGTCTCATTTATAGACAAAGCTCCAGTAATAGTGATGTATTACTCATCTGCAAATCTAGCAGGAAATATGACAGCTTGAAGTGGACCTGGGAGCCGAGGCCTAATTCACAGATTGACCTGATAGCCTTTGAAAAAGAAAGACAAGTTCAGTTAAAAGGACCAATTAAACCAGGGAGATGCTCTTCAGCCACATACAACAGTCAAGCTTTAATCTTTCACATCTCACCTGTGAACTTCAACTACAGAGGGACGTATAGGTGTATTACAGATACTGGCATCTACACAACAATAATACTACACACCATCAGAGGTTTGCAAAAAGTCAATGAATGAATCAGTCAATGAATGATTGAATCAATCAATCAATCAATCAATCAATCCGTAATAAATACATTGATTTTTCATTTACATTTGATTATCAGACACCTAAAGAATTATTGTTTTGTAAATGTGTTCAGTGCATTTAAAAAGTATTTTTTGTTGTTGATTTCAGTCTCAGTGGAGCCCCCTGATGGTGTGTTGAGGAATCAGTCAGTGGTTCTTACCTGTGAGCTTTCAGAAGTAACTGGTTCAGTGATTCTGGTCTGGCTCAGGATGGAGGGGAACAGAGGAGTTCTGGTCAAACAGCAAATTATGACTGAGAAAAACAAAAAGTTACAACTCACAGTGAATCTATCCAGCTATGAAACAGACCCGATGAACTGGCAGTGTGCAGTTTTTACTGAGAATACACTCAGAGCTCTGGCCCCGTTTGTGACTGATGTAATTGATTAACCCTATCGCTAAATAATAATTATAATCTTTCATCAATTTTTGTAATAGAGAAACTCAACTAAATATTTGTTCACTCTGATTTAATTGAACTTTTCTAAAGTTCTGCGTGGATCTGATGTATCTTTGCGATGTGACTTCCCTCTCCTGAATGAATCCTCCACATTGCACTGGGAGAAAGACGGAGAACAAATATCCAACGCCACACTAATGTACAACAACTCTGCCTACATCATCTTACACACTGTTGATGAACGCAGTGAAGAGACATATTACTGTAAATTGATGGAAGATGGAAGAGTAGAAACTGTTAGGATTCACACACATCACTTCACATAAGCATATTCTTTTATGGTATTTTTGTGCTGTATTAAATAAAAAAAAGGCTTGATGCCTAGGACTGTGCATTTTCACAAATATGTTTAGAAATGAATGTTCTGAGATGTATTTACTGAAATTCACCAGGTTACCTTTTGTCTTTCCAGATTCACACAATGGAAAGAATAAAAATCATACCATTTATAGACAAAGCTCCAGTAATAGTGATGTATTACTCATCTGCAAATCTAGCAGGAAATATGACAGCTTGAAGTGGACCTGGGAGCCGAGGCCTAATTCACAGATTGACCTGATAGCCTTTGAAAAAGAAAGACAAGTTCAGTTAAAAGGACCAATTAAACCAGGGAGATGCTCTTCAGCCACATACAACAGTCAAGCTTTAATCTTTCACATCTCACCTGTGAACTTCAACTACAGAGGGACGTATAGGTGTATTACAGATACTGGCATCTACACAACAATAATACTACACACCATCAGAGGTTTGCAAAAAGTCAATGAATGAATCAGTCAATGAATGATTGAATCAATCAATCAATCAATCAATCCGTAATAAATACATTGATTTTTCATTTACGGTACATTTGATCAGACACCTAAAGAATAACTTGTTTTGTAAATGTGTTCAGTGCATTTAAAAATTCGTCCATGTTGTTGTTGATTTCAGTCTCAGTGGAGCCCCCTGATGGTGTGTTGAGGAATCAGTCAGTGGTTCTTACCTGTGAGCTTTCTGAAGTAACTGGTTCAGTGATGCTGGTCTGGCTCAGGATGGAGGGGAACAGAGGAGTTTTGGTCAAACAGCAAATTATGACTGAGAAAAACAAAAAGTTACAACTCACAGTGAATCTATCCAGCTATGAAACAGACCCGATGAACTGGCAGTGTGCAGTTTTTACTGAGAATACACTCAGAGCTCTGGCCCCAATAACTATCAGTCTTACCTCAACAACTACAAATGCTCCAAGTATGTCAACAGAAACTTCAACTGTAACAAACCAAGGTATTATCTTTGAACCATTAATATACAGTATTTTCTCCTTAACTCAGAATAAGATTTATTTACATTATATTTATAACTATTAATATACAGTACATTTAACCTTAATACAAATGATAGGCTCATAGTGTACATGAAAATGCTTATCTTTACGTTCCAGGTACAAAAAAAATCAACAAATTAAGTTTGAACTTACTAATAAAGTCTCTATTTTCTTTCAGCAATCAACAAACACGCAAAGGCTACAGCATCCTGTGTTTTGGCTCTGTTTACAGGGATTCTGCTTGGAGCTCTCTTGTGTTACTGTTACAGGAAACGAATGTCAGGTACAAAAATACTATCAGTTATTCATCTTTTCAAAATAGTCTCTTTTTTCTTTAAATAATCTTTCAGAGTGCACATGATTTTACTTGCTCTTGCTATTGCAATCATTTCAGTGCACTCTGACCCTCAGGAGTCTGAACCAGTCTACATCAATATTAGCCAAATGAGGAATGACAGAGGTATTCAAATCAGATAAATATATTTAGTTTCATATATCAATTAGCTGCAAGATATTTTTATTTTATTGAAATCACTAAACACACATATATTGAAAATTGCACAAAACCCTAGCATCATACTGGTGACTTCTGTGCTCACAAGTTCCAACATTTTTTTGAAGGTCTAGCTTTCTTCTTCTTCCAGTAGACCGCAGCAGCACACTGGAAAACAGAGAAAACAGTCCTGAAATATACCGTAATATAAGACGAAACAGATATGGTAAGACCTTTTTCCTTCAGGAATTGTGAAACATCATCTCATCTGAACATCCTCTCTTAAATACCATTTTTTCTGCAGGAAAAACAAACATAAATAAAAGAGATGAGGTGAGTGCAGATGTTTGTTAATAGTATACATCTGTTACAGTCCAAAAATAGTGTATTACTATTTTTTTATTTAAGTATTGGTGTTAATTTATTGTGCTGCCAAATGTGATTGTCATTTTACCCCAAAATAGTTTATTTATTGCTGTTAATTTGTCTTGTCTTTCCACAGACAACAGTTACATCAGACAGTGTAACCTACGCAACCATTTATTTCAACAAATCCAGGTTCCAGACTTAGACATAACTCCCCAACATTATTATGAAAACCCGAGGAAGAGAGAGTTTTGTCATTTGTTTATAGTGTTTTATTTAAGCTTTGTGAACGTCAAACAAACTATTGTATCATGGATAAAGTTGAACAATTTCTTTACAAAACAGCAGATGGCGCGGTCTGACTACATAAGCTATCAGCTGAGTCGGTTTATGGGTGTTGTATGACCAAATACATCTAACTGCCTTCAGTAAACCACCACGAATATTAATCTAACTGGCTCAAACTGTATAATTGCATCCCTCAATTAATGTTGTGTTAGTCACATGTGTACAAGCGTCAACTAAAGTGAATATCATTATGATTTTACATTTGTTATGGTATTATAGCCGCCTTCATGTAAGTGCAAGTATGCTGATGAAATGGCCATTTGATGGCACTGTTTGAAAACATACTTGAAATATAATAATAATAAAAAAGTGTAAGTACAAAAAAGGGTAATGCGGTTACACATCCTCTTCTCTCTCGCTCTCTCTGTCTGTCACTTTCATCCTCCTGGAATCCACCCAGAACATGCAGCTTCAATGTACTTCAATCTAAAACACAAAAGTGTGGAAAAAAAGTAGTTTGAATAGGATGTCTTTATGGACAAGGGATAATGCTCCTCACTAACTCAAGGTTGCTCTGCTTTGTATAAATGCATGTCTTTATTTAAACGTGGGGGGATTTTAAAACGCTTGTCAAGGTCTGCTAAGTAGAACCACTGAGTGATGAATTAGAGTATGACAGAATCCAAATGCACATAAATGATGTTCTGTGGGGAGGGGGAAGGCAGATGTTGACAGAATGGGCTGCGTTTAGGAGAAAAATATAACCAAGGTTAACACATGCTTTGACTCGCACCTTTGTCTCCAAAACGTAGGCTTCAGATAATCCTATTTTATTAAGTTCCTGACCACATCAAGCCGTAAAGACTTATTACGAGGAGCACCATGAGTATGGTCAAGATGGATAGCCTCTTATCCAAAGTCTTACTTTCTACTACTGACAATCACAGCACCTTTTCTAGTTAAGCAAAGCTTTTCTGCTCAACTTAATCTCCTTGACTTTGAATTAATATGTTCAATTTCATAAAAGCGCTTTACTCTGTCCATCACTCCAGACACTTCAGCTGTTTCTGCCACCACACACACAGAAAAGAAATAATACTTAATGCAAACATGCAAGTAAGATATGGTGGCTTTGGTGATTCTGCATTCATTATTTTAAGCCATGGTAAACTACACACCACCTATCCTAGCAAAAACATACTGTTTCCATAATGCTGAGCAACAACCACAACATACACAAATTCAGCGTCTTTCTCTGTGGTCCAACTCATCTGCAAATGCCCTAGAATTACATAACCTGCTGTATATCAGACTCACATAATGTTACACATAATGTTACAAAATGCTGCACCACCTAAATCCCAATTCTTGAAGCAGGAGTAGGAATAGATTAACAAACAAAATATATAACTAATAGTAGTTCAGACAGATATTTTAGTGGCTCAATTTTTATGCAAGCTCACATTTTCCATCCACAACTGATAAATATGGTTATGGATGAAGGAGAACATGCAAATGTCAGAATGTAGATTGTGAGGATGAAAGCAAGAATAATATCCATACTGTAACCCTCAATACATATTCGAGAGTGAGTTATATATTGGGTACATCTCCTTATAATGCACTGAAATATATAACTGTGTATATATCACCATATAATGTCACAGCTGGCAATATTCTACAATATTCATGCCGATTTGAGCCAAAATTACTTAATTTAACATGTCAATGGGAACATTAAATATATTAAATCCATTAAAAGTAGTATTCTTTATTGCCGACCCTGCTGAATCCAGTTTAGACCAGCATGAACTTACAAGCTGGTTAGATGCTGGTGTAACTTGTGAAACAGTATAGCCATGCTGTTCACCAACAACAATGCTGGTCAAACCTTGGTTTTCACATACTGGGAGATTGTTGGTGAAGCTATTTGAGAAGCTTGGTAGGGACACCAACATACCAGTATCCAAAAAACAAAATATAACAACCTATGCTTTGAATAACAATGTGTATCTGTCAGGAATTTAATGACAGAATATGAAAAACTGATTTTCAGAAATTCGAAGCAAGTCACAAACTAGATTCTCAACAGACGAAGAGGGATTTAGCAGTGCTTTACCGTTTGCGTACGGCTGATAAGGTACGCCTTGGGATGTCTATGGCACCAGATGTCTGTTGTCTGGGTTTCTCATGGGCAGATACATTCCTGGGGCATGAATCTTGAGTATGTTGGAGGAAATGTGTCCTTGTGAATCTATTATTCTTTTGTAATGGAACAAGAGCCCTGTCGCTAAACGGCTGTTGTTGCGGAGAACGAGCCTTTATTGTTGAAGCTTTGCTAATATGCTAATTAATGAGTGCAAAGAGAGTAGAAAACCAGTATGAATAGAGAGAACCGAACCTGATCTACGAGTTTAATCAGACGCGTTGCAGCATTTTATTGGTGTAAATAATGTCATGCTGCATTTCAGCTGCTTTTTACGGCCACATAATATTCACATGCCGGCTATATAAGTACACATATAAAACGGTACGTTTCAGGGGGAAAAACACAGTGTTTGAGCAAGTGTAGCTCGCTGGCAGACAGTGAGAGAATGAATGAGAGCACAGGGGATGCTGGGATACTGGGAATCGAGGCTGATGCGTTATGATGGACATGTCGCTGACTCTGTCTGCCCTCACTGAAAGGGGGCTTCCAGGAACAGCACACTCCCTTTGGAAAAGAGAAAGAGAGACGCTCCTGATAGTACATTCAGCTTCACTTCCTGTTCCAGTAAGATGGAAAGGTGGGTTGCATCCGAAATCACATACTTCCTTACTACTGTATATAGCAGGAAAAACAGTATGTGAAAAGAGTAGTGTGTCTGAATTAAAACTGCAGGCAAAAAGTTCCCAAATGACCTACTGTTTCCGGCGATATTCTGAAGTGTGCATCTAATGGACACTTTACTATCCCATGGGGCCATGGGGGAAGATAACAGAGAAGCGATGCAACTAATGCTGGTAGGTCACATGACAACAACAACCTGACAAATGCAGTGCATCCAGATTAAATTCATACCGCACACATTCATATTATATAGAACATACTTTTTATCGGTCATATTCAAAAAAAGTACCTACTCAAAGAGTGTGTAATTTCAGATGCAGCCCTAGTGAAATAATTTCCGGGATTCCTCCATCAAAATCTTAATGTTAAACAAGGAATGGTAGTTTCATAGCAGCACTAAAGGGCATGTTTGCTCTAATGTCTAGTGTTTCTGAACATGGAAAGGTCAAAGAGGCTATTGTGACATTTCATTAGCAGTTCTGTTATTAGAATTCAGGATTTTAGGAACTGAGGTGGATCCTAATGTTTCATAGGAGGAAAATGCTGCACTATGCTACGTATGTATACATTTAGAGCAGGAGTTTCTTAAAGGGGTCATATGATGTTTCTAAAAAGAACATTATTTTGTGTATTTGGTGTAATGAAATGTGTTTATGCGGTTTAAGGTTAAAAAAAACACATTATTTTCCACATACTGTACATTATTGTTTCTCCTCTATGCCCCGCCTTTCTGAAACGCGTCGATTTTTACAAAGCTCATCGGTCTGAAAAGCAAGGTGTGCTGTGATTGGCCAGCTATCCAGTGAGTTGTGATTGGCCGAATACCTCAAGCGTGAGACGGAAATGTTACGCCCCTCACCATACTAGGGCTGGGTATCGTTAAAAATTTTTCGATATCGATACCGATACCTTGACTTCGATACCGGTTCCTGAATG
>NW_015667292.1:464506-475017 GCF_001515625.1 Sinocyclocheilus rhinocerous
CTCTGATTGGCCAGCTATCCAGTGCGTTGTGATTGGCCGAATACCTCAAGCGTGTGACGGATATGTTACGCCCCTTACCATATTGTGATGCCCTGTCCAGCCGGAGCGTAGAGACAAAAACATTAAAAGACATTATAAACGAGGCATTTGTTGCGTCCAGTGGGGACATAATTACGGATTATAATGACTTATACTGTCTTTTTACGCGTTGCGACTCTGCTTCGTCCACGGTGAAAGCCGATCCGGCGATCCACATCGTGAAGTTGATGTATTTCCTCAGCGACCGGCACGGATCATCTCTAGGCACGATGAAGCGGATATCGTATTCTTTTGGAAGGCCAAACAAAGTAGTTTCGCTTTCACAACGAAACACACAGCGTCTTCACGACATGGCAGCGGCGGCAACAACAATACTACAGCGAGAATAAAAGTTACGCCTTCTTTCTTTGCGTGAACATTTGGGCGGCGTTATGCAAATCTTCCCACATCGTGACGTAGACATGTGGGGGCGTGTTAGAACGAGCCATTTTAGGTAGGCGTGGTTGACTCTTAACTTTTATAAAGAATATCTCTGGATTTGAGACTTTAGTCTTTGCAACTTTACAAATCTTCTTAATGCACCAAGAGCTTGTAACACTCCAAAGAGAAAGGATAAATTTAAATTGCATCATATGACCCCTTTAATGAATAACCAGGTTCCATTTGACATTCTTAAGACTTCTATTTGAGACAAACATCACCTTGAGATAATGAGAATCACACAGTAACTTGAGGTATACAAGGTCACTGAAAATGTGAAGACATATTTTAAAGATTCAGATATCATCATGGCCATATTTAGAGACTAATGCCTGATATCCAACAGATTCAATAGCAGCAGTGTTAGTGAGATGCAGACATACTAGCTCTCCCTGAGTAGCGGTTAAGCTAGGACACAGCGGGGTCGATGGCGTGCAGACTCCAGCACTGCAACACAAGTGTGAATAGCCTAGTGAGCCTGTTGTGTAACAAGGGGCTCTGAGCTGCAGTCTCAAACACGGCAGGACGTACACACACGCATGCATTAGCCCTGCTACTCGAATTCCTGCTGTGAGTCAGGAAGTGCATCGGCACACTCACTTTGAGTTCATTACAGAGGAAGCAGCTGAAGTACTCTTACTGTATATGCAAATTACTTAGGGTTTGGAATATACCGTACTATACTTTTTGTGCTTTTTATTTATTATGCAGTGTGTCTTCATGCATGGAATAAACAGATGTGCTTGTGAAAATCTGCAGTATACAGCAAAGTATGCACAGAATACTATATCACACAATGCACGTACCTTCACCTTTCATTTCAAGAGTGACGAATGAAACAGAAGTGAGTTCAGACACAAATTTAAACATCTTAGATGTTAATATTTTAAAAGAAACTATTCAAAATGGGATTAAAGGTGGAAAATAACATTTATTTGAAGATAAACGAATGGCACTCCACTCACTAAATTAAAAATTCAATAAGAGGTCATTGTGAAAACAACAGTTTTGAACTGCATATTTTTGCATATGCAAACTGTGCCTCATTTTATTTGTATTATTAAAAATGTATTATCATATTTATTATTATTATTAATATTATTATTCTGTAGTATATTAATTTTCCATTCCAGACATAGCCTGATTGAAAGTGAGGTTTATTTATTTTTAACTACACTGGATGATGATACCTTGTAAGCCAGTGTTACGCTATTGACACTGGATGTTAAAAATGGATATCTGATAAACCATAATAGAGCCATTTTAACTAATTACAGCAAAAACCAGAGGCGTGTGAGACCATGATTATGATGAGCATAACCTAGTCTACTGTTAATATTGCTTTCTTCAATTCTAGTTTGCTCTATTACGAGCTCTCTTGTGGCGACAAAGGTTCATTCACTGCACAGATAAAGCACTGGACAGAAAATCCTGTGCTCATTTTAGAGTCACTTCTCATCTTCCACATTTGCACTTTAATTTTAATTTAATGAGTTCACTTTCCTCCATATCCAGCACTTATGAAAAATATTTGCATATGGTCATCAATTATTTCAAATGTGCCTTGGTTCCCATATTCTTTAAAGGGTGATTTTGCATACGTTACATGAAAAACCGATCTGACTACAACATTCATACGCATTTCCTCTTTGAATGTAATGCCTGTTTTTCACAGCTACTAGCTTTACTCTGTTTTGGGTTGTTTTACGGTTCAATGACTGCGAAATATTTGCCTGCTGGACACAGTTGTAGTTAAGCAAAGGCCGGTCTTCAGATCCTAAAGCGAAAGCGTGCTCCTCATGGCTGCTGTCTCTCCAGTGTCCTGCCGCTGAGGCTGTTATAATGATCGACTGTCAAACTGATGACGCAGCTTACCGGCATCTCAAGAGGTGGAAATTAATATTTAATGTCCTCTGGTATGTGGCCGCATTGTGGAATGGAACTGTTTGCTGTTAAGTGTTACGGGCCTATTATGTGTCATTAGGTGCAGGACTCTCTCTCCTCATTGTGTTCTCGTCTCCCCGGAGAATTTCATTCTTTTCCTCCTCCCATCAATCTGAGCATCCTATATGTGCCTTCAACATCTCCGAATGTCCCATTCGTCTGGCAGATCTGCGATTGATTGTTCTTTTCTCTGTTCCTTCCTTCTCCGCACACCATCTTCTTTCTTATGCTTGCTTGTTGATAAATGTTCAACATTTTGCTGTTTCTTTCTCTACCTTCTCTCTCTTCCTTTATCTATCCTCTCATCCTTAGCTTCTTTTCTCTCATCGATGATTCCTTTTTGCCTTGTTTTCTCTGTCTGGACGTATCTCCTCCTCTCCCTCTTTCTCCATAATGGATCTTTCTCTGTCGGTAGGGCCTCTGTTACTCCTGAAGAGACTGCAGAAGACATGCTCTGTGGAAATGACTGGAAATTGATTTTCAGTGCAGGCTTGAGCACAGCCAGCTATTAAACGGGAACAGGATCCCTCATTAACATGAAACCTGAGGAAGTTAATGTGGAGCGAACTCTGCACGAGCAGGCAAAGGCGAGCTGCTCTGCTCGGCGTGATTGCAGAATATTGTGTTTGTGGCGCTGAGAGTGAGTTTAGTACGTCTGCTCGTGTTGAGCGCTTTGTGTCTGTAGGAGAAGCTTTTACGCAAGAATTTACCTTCCGTGCTGTTAACACTCATGTTCTGTGGGGTCTGAGAGAGCCCACTGCATTTTAACAGCTCATAAGTATCAGCTTGACTTCATGGCTTTTCCTAACCGTATGAGAAATTATTCGCTAAAATTATAACTTACAGGGATAGTTCACCTTAAAATTCACACCATCATGTCATCCTGAACCTTTATCCCTTCCTTTCTTCTGCATAACAACCGAAGATATTTTGAAAAATGCTGGTAAATTGTTTTGGTTACCATTAACTTCCATTGTTAGGAAGAAAAAAAAATCTCAAAATATCTTCTGTTATGTTCCACAGGAGAAAGTACAGGTTTGGAATGACAAGAGGATAAATAAATAATGACATAATTTTAATCTCTGGGTGAACTATCCCTTTAATATTCATTGCACATCCTCAATGGAAAACTGATCAACAGAAACAGAAACAGAAACATAAATATACTGTAGTAGATAACATTTCTGGGAAGTCTATATTTTGATGTAACCCAAGTTTTTAAAAAGTTTTTACAGTTGTTAAAGTTAATGTGTACATTAATGAAATTTTACACAACATAAATAACGTTTTATTTTACATTCACCAAATTGGATAATACTTGAGATTAATTCTGATAATAATTAATTAAATTAAATTAAATTTTGTCAAAATTTCTCAGATACACTTGAAATTTAGCATAATAAAACTTTTTTTTAGTTAATACTTCAGAAATTTGCTTCATAATTTCAGTGCAAAAGGCATTTTTTTGTAAATTTTGAAAACAATTATTAAATATTTTTGTCTTTACAATACCAAAATAATGTTTTACACATAAATGTTTTGATTTATTAAATCATATAATTGCCTTTATATGTGGGTCTCTAACAAGGGGACATCATATATGAGTTTAAAACCCCTGATACAAATCTTATCTTATCTTATATTTTTATATTTATAAAATATTATTATATTTTATTATATATATATATTATATATATAAATCTTATAATAATATTTGTCTAGGTTTTGATTAGTTCAACGAAACATACAGTAATAAAAGTATTTACAAAAGAAAATAAATGTGAACATGTCATTATTATTGTCACACATACAGCACTGATGTAGAGTGTTAGGTCAAGTCAATCTCAACAGCACAAATGGGTTAAACTAGGCGGAATTGGCAAGGCAACATGAAAATGTCCACTAACATAATGTGAGGAAGCGCATGTGGGAGAGAAAGCATGAGTGTGCTTCCTTGTTTTTGTGCGTTTATCAAATAACTGACCTTCTCTGTAATTTGATTTGTCCAAAGAAAAGCATCTGCATCGAGAGAGGCAGATAGAGAGAGTGGTCAAGCGAGAGATATGGAGAGACTACACAGAAGCATTTATAATTGGCACTGTTCCCCCATCTGATAACACGCAGACTGAATCAACAATAACAAACATAACGGCTTTTTGCGCTGCGTTATTCTCGCCATCGTTTGAATTACATGCGATCGGCCCCTTCCCATTCTTTCCCTCTTCCTCATGTACCTAATTTGTGTTTTTTTTTTTCTTTAATTTCGTGCCTAGCGGCTGAGTCATGATTAGACTGTGGCGAGGCTATTGTTAGCCGCAGGAGGGGTGCATGTACCACGCTGCTGTCTCCATGCCAACACACACTCCACGGCTACAACAAGCAGCCAGGAGATCACTGTAGATGCTTTCTGATGATGAACCTCAGGGGCCCCCAACCCCCTCGCTGAGCCACATTAATGGACAAATTTCATCAAATGCCTCGTGTGTTTATGTTTTCCCTCACAGTGGCTCGGCATAAATCTGCAATGCTGATGTCTCGGCTCAGAGAGGGGAGCTCTGGGCGCATGGCGTCTCTTAAATACAACCCTGCTTAAGTATTCATTGCCGTGATATATGCATATTGGAACGCAGTTTGCCAATTAGACCTGCGACTGTTCTTAGGGGGTAATAAAACCTGCAGCTCGTGAGCCTGTAGCTGGTGGTGTCCTGCGGCGCACGGTTCGGCTGATTGAAGATCAGGTGGTGCTGGGGGGGTGTCGGGTTGTCAAGCTTTTATTTTGCCATCCATCACTCGGCCACCGATCAATAGCCCTCTTTAGACCCCTCCGCTCACAGGTTGCGCTTTTTAGGTTTTGAATCCCAAATCGAACCCCAAGTGGCGGCAATGCCACATGTCAGCCTTCCTACGGTTGGGTTTGAGAGCGTGTGACTGGTACAGAGGTGGTTTCAACAAAGCATCCATGTGATAAATATGTAATGGATTGGCTAAAGAGGAGTGATGCATCATGGGATGTGAAGTAATGTGCAATTGATGCGATTAGAATAGATCATCCACGTGCTGGCACGTGGGGGGAGGAAGACGCACGGCCCCCACCGTCCGACAGATGAGGGGTCCCGCAGCCATCCTTCTCAGTAAATGAGAAGATATTATTGCTGTAGATTGATATCAGAGGGGGAGGCAGAGATGAGACAGAACAGCCTTATTCATTAAGCTCTCACAACAGACTTCATCTGTTTAGTGTGGCAGTTGATGCAAATTGTGTCACAGTCAAGTAGCAAAATGGTATGTTTGCGTAACAGGAGCAGACAGGTTCACATCAGTAATTTAATATACGGTCCATGTGCACATGAAAGCCACAGAGACATACCTCATCATTTATGTCCTGTTAGAAGATTACAAGTGGCTGAATGTCGGTGAACAGAAAATTATGCAAAGGCTTAATGACCAAAATCTAGAAAACAAAGCACAGGCTGAACATCTTAAAGGGACACTGCATGCACTCAAAATTAATAAAATGTATATTATTATTTGTTGTACAGGAAACACAAAGAGCACCATAACAATAGCCTATATGACTTGTGCATTATATTACCAGTGTAAGGAACTTTTCAGACATTTTTACTGAAAATCAGTCATATGAACTTTTATAGTTTTTACGATGTTTTTGTCCTTGTAGCTTGACAGACATGGTCACTATGAACAATATTTGGGAAAAAGTTGCATAAATATTTTTCAAAATTTCAGCATATGGCTTTAAAAAGATTAAAGTGTTGTTTTTGTTTACTAAAACTAAAACTATTCGTTATGTTTAGTCATTGAAATAAAGTGGAAATAAAATATTACACCTTAGTAACTAACTGAAACAAATATGTTTAAATATTATAATTATTAAAACTATACAGAAATTTTTTTTTATAAAAAAAATACTAAAAAAGGACAAAAGCACATAACAAAATTACTGAAACAAACTAAAATGAAAACAAAGACTGAACATATAAAAATAGAAGCTAACTCAAAATATTATTAAATGGGATTGTTCACCCCAAAATGAAAATTATGTCATAATTTATTCACCCTCAAGTTGTTCCAAACCTTTATGAATGGGTAATCAAATATTAATATTAATTAACCATAATATTTTTTTTCCATAATATGGAAGTCAACGGCTACCGTAAACAGTTATCCACATTCTTCCAAATACTGTATCTTCTTCTGTATTTAGCAGAAAAAAAGAAATTCATACAGGATTGTGTAATAACATGAGGGTTAGATGATGACAGAATTTAAATTTTTGGATGAACTATCCCTATAAATATTATAATCATGTAAAAAATATTATTAAAATGACACTAAACTAATCCCATAAGGCCTTGTAAATGTGTGATGTGCTTTTATAAACCTATGGAATCTATACAGACTCTTATAATGCCTAACATTATGTTATGTTGCTCTAAACCATAGTACATTTTCAAAAAGCTACAGTATTTTCATATCACTGGAAGCCGCTTATTGCTGTAAAATACATTATATATAATCAATAGCAGCTCACTGCTGCATTGAGTTCATATCAACAGCAAACCATACTGCACAAACTGAACCCCAGACCCCTCTTTTTCAAAACAAGAGTGTGGTTCATTGGTGCAAGACATGTTTATTTTTTTTCACAGAACTAGCCAGGAATATCTCCTCCTGTCCTCACAGCTAGGCTATTATCATGTGGCCCAGTAGTCACCCTCACGCAAAACAGAATGATGTCCTTCGCTGTTGCGTACAATGTCAACAGGATGTAAGAACCCACCCACCGCAATGCCAGCAAACCAATTCTAAAAAGGTTAATTAAATCAGAGTGCTTAATTCATTGTAATTACCCGGCTGGTTGGAATGACCGGAAAGTACTCGTCGTGTTTCATCAGAGGAGAAAACTGAGGGAACGGTGAAAAAGAGAAAAACCTTAAGTGGGCACAAAGTGGCCAAATCATTCGGTGGCGAGCAGCATGGCAGACTGTTGGCACGTCAGAGTTATGAAGAGAATGAAAGACGGCATGTGAGAGTGTTTGCGAATGTGTGTGTGTGGGGGGAGGGTTGCATAACGGATAAATTGGCGAATGGGTATGCTGTATTTTAGCATTATAGCGTTTCTTTTGTGCATACAAACATAATTACCTCCCTACAAAGCAGGGTAGCAAACAGGGAGTTTGTCTTCTTTCAAGACAGCCACATTAAAAGGCAAAGCACATCGGCAGAAGTGAGCTTGCAACAGCAGCCCCCACAAAATGAACCCTGCCAGGGATCTCTCTCTCTCTCTCTCTCTGTTTTTCTCCCCATCTATTCTACCCCAGCACCCCTATTCCTCCCTCTCTCTCTTCTTTTTTCATGCTCTGCAGATTATCATAAGTCGCTGCAATGGAGTTCTGGTGTGAACACACCACTTGACCTCCGAAGCCTTTCATCCTCTCTTGTAGTCCAAACAAACCATGCCCTTCTCTCATTCCCTGACATGCCGAGGCCTCCGACGTTCTCCGCCCATAAAAGGAAACAAAATCAGCAGCCGAGGACCAAGGAGGATTCAAACAAATCCGATTCAGCATACTTCAAGCTGTCATTTTCCCACCCCGACTATGTAAGCTAGCAGACGTGACCGCACATGATGCGGGCTCTTGAGTTGTGTGGAAATATCAGGCATCAAAAACAGTTTGCATGGTGTACTGATACTAAAATGTGCAGCGATACAATAAAATGTTGAAAAATTCACTACACTAGCTTTCAAAAATTGGGGTTAGTAAGAAATTAATACTTTAATTCAGCAAGGATGTATTATATTAATTAAAATGGGGAAAAAATGTTGCAAAAAAGTTCTCAGTGAAAGTTTGCAGAGAAGCAGACTAATGAATTATAATACATTTTCACAATATTATTGTTTTTACTGTATTTTCAATCAAATAAATACAGCCTTTGAGAGTAAGAGACATCTTTAAAAAATCATACCAACTCCAAACTTGTTAACGTTCAGTTACCTGGATGAACAAGTACAGAATACAGAACTTCAGGAATCTGTACTATTACAAGAAAGAAAAAAGCTGACATGTGAGATGTATTAAATATGTTTAAATATTTATAATTTGGTAAAACTGTATAATTCATTAATTTATCTACTAGTCAAAGATGTTTATCTAAATTAAAATAATTTGCTCTCTTTGGATGGCTTTACTTTAATTAGCACTGCAGCTCCTCAAGTATGAAATGTTATATTTTTGTAAATCAATGAGAACACCATTAGACGAAAGAAAATCTACCTCTGTATGTTGTCTTTATATGCACATATATTCCACTACATTCAGTACAGTCTCATCTAAATCAATTTGCTGAACCCAATATTTAAAATATACTGACATTAAATTATTGAATACATTGACAACCCTACTTTGATTTAATCCATTGCCCAAGGCTGTTTATTTGTTGCCGGTTTCGGTTTGATATCAGTATCAGAGGCTGGTACTCAGTTGTTAATTCTAGATAGCAATGAAGATTAAATAGAAATTTTGGTCTAAAGCTTTTCAGATTGTACTGTCCTATGTGTCTCTTCTATTGGGTTTCTCACAAACTGTGCTCAGATTTGCAAAGATATGAAAGTCTGTAATCAAAATGCAATATAAATTATTTTTACATACATTTTTTTCTGCTAATTCCTTCAAGATCAAATCATCCAAGCCAAAAATTGCAGTGTTAGGGCACTATTTTCCTCTTTAAGATGTCAGTAGTTATTTTAAATAATCGCTTTAGGGTTTAAAATGACCCAGCTGTTCAGATGTAGGTTCATTGAAATGTACAGTACAACCATATACATGAGGCTATAATACATATTTCAATAGATGGGATTTAGATTGAAACCAAAGAGGGGAGATTTAAAGTCTCTTGATTGCTCAATGGTAACAAAATGAGCAGAACCCATGCGCTCTGCTGTCCTTGTTAAAATATCAAAGGAGATGGTCTCGACCTCGTTAGACACATGGATTCAATTAACGTTACGCTTTTTCAAACGGACATCAGAGAAGAACCTAAGGGTCTTCAACACGACCTGAGCCAATGTCACACAGAGGTCCTACGAAAATAAGCAAGCGAAGGTTTTTTGTGATGAAGGACCTTGTTGGGAAGCGTCAGTGAGCAAGCATTGTGCATAACTTCACACGATCCAGACAGCGAATAGACTCGTTCCTTCAGAGTAGCCATCAATCTTTGTAATAGCTTATCTGTTTTTATTTCTCCCCCACACATTCAGTACACGGCTCGGAAGTTTTTTTAATGCATTTCTATTAGGGCACTATTTCAACATACAGTGCCCACTTTAAAGAGAGGGAAAAAAGAGCGAGAGAGCAAGCTTGCTGAGCCATGCGTGCCGCTCCAGCTGTGGGAAATAAGGAAAATTGATCTGACATTGATTTTCCATGCCTGGCTCACACTTTATTCTGGCACGGAGGTAAGGTGATGTGCATTTCTGTGTGTGTGTGGGGTTTCCCTGGGGACGTGGGTCTGGTTGCTGAATCAGTATCCCTGTATTCACGTTCACACCGGCCGGTAATAGGGTTAAACATATTTATACAGAACCACTGACCTGCATACCGTCTCACTTGTTAAGGGCCGATTGAAACCCCTGCCACCTCAGTCTTCAACAGGATACGGGGGAATGGAAAATAAAAGATTCCTAACCAGACCTGATGAGTGCTTTTCCTCACCATCTCCCTTCTCACTTCTCAGAGAAGAAAACCAAGGCACAACCGTGCGAGTTAATGCCAGCATCACTGTTAATAATGGTGGCCATTATGCAAGCAAATGGACTGTCCCTTTGCTATTTACTCAGAGGAGATGGCGGCTTGATATTTTGTGCTGATAAACTGGCAGTGGAACGTTGATTAGAAGCCGTGTGCCTTCTTTATCATTTAATGAGAAAAGACTGCCGACTTTCTCCACTCTCTGCCTGTCTCTCTCTTTCATATTTCGTTGCATTCAGTCCTGCTCTCCCGCCCCCATCCCCCCCCCCCCCACCCCGGCTG
>NW_015667292.1:475264-496602 GCF_001515625.1 Sinocyclocheilus rhinocerous
TCTGGGTTGCCATGACAATGGTGCGTCGCCACGGCAACGGTGAGAGCTGACAGGTTGGTGTAAAAAGAGATACAGCGATCTGAACATACCAGGCTACATACAGTAAGTATAAAAAGAGAGAGGAAAATGAGAGAGGTATGTTGAGGTGCTAGTTGGATGTAAAAGACAGAAGAGGAGAGAGAAAAGAGATGAAGGGGAAGATAACTGACATCTGAAAGTGGGTAGTGTGCACTGAGTGTGCTCCCTTTTGAACGGGAGAGAATTTGAGAGCGCAGAACATGCTGAAACATCTGTCCAGCAACATCAGACAAGAGCTGCTGCTTCACTTTCACAGCTCCATCCTGTCATGCAAACCCAGTGGAAAATTGTACTTCTCAGAGGTTTATAGCTCAGTATTATATATGAAACATAAATGAGACCATAATTGAATCACTATATGTCATTTTAAATCTGTATTACTTTCTTCTGTTGAACATAATATACTTTTAAATAAAATAAAATGAAAGTCAGTGGAGACCAAAACAACACTTCTCTATATAAAAAAAGATGTTTCATAATTTAAATAATACAACAATTATTGGAAAATGTTTTACTATTTCAGGCTTTGTACTTCAAAATTTTACATTTCATTCAGTGTTACTTGCTGTTTCTTAACTGTGTTAATTTACTAGCAATTTCTGAGTGAAAATTATTCCTACTTTTTTTTTTCAGTGTGGACCCCACTGACTTGTATGGACTGAGAATTTTCTACGGAAGAAAACAATTGGCTGGTTTGTAATGACATGAGGGTGAGTAAATGATGACTATTCCTAACTTTGCTTGAGATTAATTTTTAAAAATATTTTATTTTAAAAATCCAAAGTTCTGTCATGAAACTCAAGATGGTCCGATAGGTCAAACTCAACCTGACATAATTACATCACCACATGGCGCAGCTGATTGGTTTTCTTTGTATCAGTAGCCAATGAGCTCGCTGCTCAGCATTCAAATATGTGGCTAGTGCTTGCTGTAGCAGTTGCAGCACGCTTCAGAAGCCCTCCACCTTCCCCAGCTCCACCTGTATAGATCTGCTACGGGCTGATTTATGTATGCTATATGGTGGTTATTTCATATATATGTACAGCAGCAGTATTTCTTACATGCTCACAGCAGCATATTGTGGATGTATTGGTAGTAGCAAGTCTCGGTACTTGCTCTGCCGCAGCAGCAGCAGCGTACCAGATCTATTCCGCCAAGACCAAACACATTAACATTGTCATGTACATTACCATGCCGATCTCTCCGAGAGTTGTCATAGTAGAAATAAGACTTTTGTTGAAATACAATCAGATTATAGTGCTATAAAATGAATGTGGATGGTATAGCTCAAATGATTTGGTCTTTTGATGAATTAGATGAGAGATCATATCGATACCTGGCATTTGCAACCCAGGCTCATTGGAAATACATGCATTTCTGCAACACCGTTATTACGTACCTTACTGCACATTTTGAGGCCGTTTCAGAGTGAAACGCCCAGTGAGTGGTGCTAAAACGCGGGTTCAATACATGACCCTGGCACGTTTTTGTTATGTTGATATAGGCATGTTTTGCTGTGTTTTTATTATGTTGCTTTAGGTACATATTGCGCTGATTCATAATTCAAATATCTGGGGAGTGTCGCTAAAAGTTAATGTTCTATCATGTTGGAAATATTCCCTACACCAAACCCAACCCTAAACCTACCTGATAGTGTTAAAAATGCAAAACTGATATAAAAATGCATTCGCTGATGCAACCATGCTATTTGAACTTCCTTATATGCAGGTGTGAACTGTTTTGTGGAACCGTATATGGGATTCATACCCAAGCTCTTCACCTCTCAAGTCTAACTCCATACTGCGTGATCTACCGAACAAACCTACTGAATATAAAAACCCATACATATGAAGCTGGATATCTGACGCTAACGTTCAAAAGTATTAGTTTTCAAATTTCGCAGCATGTTAAAATTGTTATGAATTCATATCATGATATTCCTCAAGTAATTGTGTGAAAAATTAGGCTTTATTAATCGAAACTGTGGACCTGAAAATCATACTTTGTGTGAAAAGGAATAAAAGTTGTCAGAGTTTTACTGCCTCTAGTGTTTATTTCAAATGAAAACTGCAGCGATTCTTATGTATAGGTACATTTTTTCAGTTTTACAGAAATGTATTTAGAGGCACATATTTCCAATGAGCCTATGTTGGACATTTGACTGCAGACTTTGGTATAAATCAATAAAAGCAAACTGAGCACTTCTTTATATAAAAGAAGCTACAGAGAGAGGGGAGGGGAGACCATGTAGGACAAACCATCTCATTCATAGATGAATCTGACAGACGCTTTTATCCAAAGCACTATTCTTGTTTAAGCTATAGAAACACACTGATTCACTAGTCGGGTTCACTGCAGTTCAACGCTACAATGAATCACACATTTCAATATGAGAGAGAGGACTGATTATTCACTCAGCTTGCCTGACTGTATAACACAACGTGACTTTAAAAACAGCATTTGTAGCATTTGCTTGTGAAACACTTACTGGGAAAAGTTAGTCATTAGAAAAAAAGGAGCTTCCGTCATTCTACTGAAAAATGTAATATACATCAATACTTTTAGTTAATTACTCCCCAACATTTGGCTCAACCCTTTCAAAAATTAGGGTTCAAACTTTCTTGCCTTTCCAGCCTCCATTATACTCTGCTCTCCTCTTTTCTCATTTCTTTCAGAATTTGAGAGCATAGCTCACTGCTTTCTCCTCAGTGTAGGATGAGACAGAGCCATGATTCGATTACACAACAGATGCACAGCAAGGTTATGGTGCTAAAGAATCAAGGTGTGTTCAGCCCTTTCAATATCACAAAGAGAGGCACCATACAACACTTGAATTCGGCACGCATACACACACACACTTCTTGAGACTTGTGATTTCTCCTTTACATCTTCACTCCAATTGCATTTCCCATAGAAAAGAAAATCTTGTAAGAAGGTTGTAACAAGCTACAGTTTCAAACACTGCAACGGTCAAGGAAAAGACAGGAATGTGAGAAGAAAAGCAGACAGAAAGAGAGCATTTTGAATGGAAAACATAGGACAGACAGTATGAAGTTGCAAAGAGGACTGAGAGTGAGAGAACTGCTGAGAGAGTAACAAGAGAAAAGAGGGATGTGAGAGAAAGAGGGAAGGTTTTCTGTCCTCTGTTTAAAAGCTCTCAGCTCAGTCCTGTGTCTTGACCTTGAGCATAGCACTGAAACCCCAGAGGTAGACGCTAATGTGGCCCGTGCGGATCAGCAATTCCCACATCACATCACTTAAAATCTGTTTCACGCTGACCCCAGCACAGTCCCCGCAGCACCAATTCCCATAGCGTGCCGCTTAATACCGCTCCGTCTCACTGACTTTAGTGCAGTGTGGCCCATCAGATCCAAACACACAACGCTAAACAAACTCCTGTCTCAATGAGCCCAGAACAGCTCAAATGACAAAACCATGCTAAAAGAATATTAATGATGGTGCTTGTTTTTATTGATTGACAAGAGAAACACCAGTGTGTCTTTTGTTCAACTCAGAACAGAATGCATGGAAGAACCATTTAAAATGAACAGATAAATACAACACCTGCTGGTAACTGTCGTAACTACACCAAATCACATTTCCACTAGGCGAGCAGCTGCCTTTAACCTGTTAACCCGCACCTGGACGCCAGCGCACTGAACACTCTTAGGGATCTTGGGATGGTTCACCCAAAAATGATTAAGGACATTGTTAAAATAGTCCATGTGACATCAGTGGTTCAACCGTAATTTTAAGAAGCTACTAGAATACTTTTTGTGTGCAAAAAAAAAAAAAAAGTAATGACTTTATTCAAAAATTTCTGACACAAAAGAGAAGAAATTGTTGAAGAAAGTCATTTTTGTTTTCTATGCACATCAAAAAGTATTCTCGTAGCTGCAAATAATTACGGTTGAACCACTGATGTCACATGGACTATTTTATCGATGTCCTTACTACCTTTCTGGGCCTTGAACGTGGTAGTTGCGTTGCTGTCTATGCAGGGTCAGAAAGCTCTCGGATTTCATCAAAATATCTTAATTTGTGTTCTGAAGATAAACGAAGGTCTTACGGGTTTGGAACAACATAAGGGTGAGTAATTAATGACAGAATTTTCATTTTTGGGTTAGCATGGAAATGCTAATGGATAGTTTTCTCCAGGTAAAACCTCCTTGATTACAATCAATGATGCTCCCATTACAATCAACTAAACTGTCCAGATTGCATTGTAATCAATGTTGCACACTTTTTTTCATTTGCTCATGAATGTTCGACTCGTCTTGCACTCAACGGAATAAACAAAACAGTAAAACAGAATTTTCTATGTTCGGGTGAACTGTTCCATTAAAACATAAACTGCATTTGCAGCAACAAGATCGCTTTTAGTTTACCAATAACAGCGATCAAAACCCATTTTGGGACATGTTGTTCAAAATGTGCAGATCAAAGATGATTTCTGTTTGGTTAGGATGCTGGAAGCAATGAATCAGCCTCACTGATGGTGGAAAAACTTGAAAATCATCAATATTCAGAGGAGCTGAAGGGCAGAGTTTAGTAAGTTGAATCACACACGCTGCGGTTTACACACAGCATTGAGAGGAAGGAACTGTGTGAGAAAACATATGACTACAGGCCTCCAATCCATTGTTCTCACTCCGTTTCTCTCGCAATCTCTCTCGCTTTGTCTGATTTTTGCAAAATTAAACTGTTTAAAGAAATAAATGACTGGAAACACAATGCCTGTCCTCGCTCTTTCTCTTCATCACTGCCATCGCTCATCTCTAAATCTCTATTTCTCTATCTCTATTTCTCTCTCTTGTTCCATTTTTTATCATCACTCTTTTCCACACTCAATTTCTTTCTTCGCTCATATATCTGTTGTGGTGTATTGTAGTTGCTTTATTTGTTATGATGCATGGTGTTCACGGATTTGATGAATGCTACATAAAGACTTAAAGCCTGAGGCTGTCCATGAGTAGTTTGCCACGTGCTTGCTCCCAAACGGAAACCATTTCCTCATGCCCCCAGGGGTCACGCAAAATCATGTTACCAACCTAAAATGGCTCCCCCTTGAAGCTTTCACCCACCTCCTGAATACATCCAGTTCACCAGCAAAGCGCTAATAAAAACAGCTCTCCATCACAGGGCAAATGGTTAGCTGTTAAAATATGGGATTGCTTATGTAATGTAAGCCTATAGAAGTGTGTTTGAATGGTTTTATACTGAATTTTACATAAATTATTGAAAAATATGCTTAAAAAACAATGTTGCAGAGGCTCTTGAAATAGTGGTACAAGAAACCCAGGGAGGATACATGTGGTATTTTTTCATCTTCAGCAGTCCATGTTTCACCTTTCATTCTCAAGAGAACACGTATAACAGCAGCATGGACACATATATTTGCTACAAGGCAAATTAATTTGACTAACTTAAGGGAATGGATGAAAAGTGAAAATGTTGTCATTGTTTACTCACCCTCTATTCCAGACATATATGACTTTCTTCTGTGGAACACACACAAAAAAATAAACATATTTTGAGAAACATGTCAATATCTGTTTGTCCTTAAAATGAAAGTAATTGTACAATGAATTGATTGTTGTTTTGGACCCCATTTACTTTAATTGTATGGACAAAACAGCTCAAAGTTTCTTCAAAATATAACTTTCTTACAAAATATGAACTTTCCCTTTAATATTATTTATTGACATTATGATTCAGGTCATAATAGAGGTAAAAGTAGCAGAACTAAAGAGTTCACATGATGCACTGAGAAACATTAAGAACAGTTCTGTTCAGTGTTAATGTTATCACTTGTAGTCACTTTCAATGAGGCTTCTTTCTTTTCATTTAAGTGTGATAAGCATTTGCTTCAGTCTTTTAAGTTTTTATTCATGTTACAGTGTACCATTTCTTTAAGAAAAGAAGATTAAAAGTGCATCATAACTTCACACTTTATTCCAGTCCACGTTAGAGTAGTATCCGTTCAGTTAGTGCTGGGCGGTATGACCAAAAATTTATATCACGGTATTTTTCAAAATTATACCGGTTTCATACTGCCTGCTTCTGAGTAACAAACTAAAAAAAAACAACAACCAAAAAAGTGCATGTGATATTAACAGACGAACTTATTTATAATTCCAAACAATCAGTAAGCGACAGGTGCTTGGAAACGCTGTTTTGTAGTTAATTATATATTTATAATTCCAAACAATCAGTAAGCGACAGGTGCTTGGAAACGCTGTTTTGTACTAATTTACTGAGGAGTCGGCTGCGGTGCGGCCAACTGAATGTGCTGCTTCTCTACCGCTCACTGCACAGAACAGACGCCGAGAGAGGTGACACTTCTCCAGGAAAGTCAGACCTCGCGTTCGCGGGACAGCACTGGCGAAATCTTCCAACTGAACCATAGCTAAGGTTTATCCAAAAACGTCGCTAGGTTTGTCCGTATGAATATTCTATGAAAAAAAAGATGCTAAAAGGGTCTGAAAGTTGCTAAATCTAGTGCTAAAGTCGCGCTTGTGTGTGTGTGAGACGCGGCAGCTGATGGCAGGGGGCGGTGGATATTTGTGGCGGTCATTGTGGTTCCCTTTCATGGGTTCTTCTGTGTCATCACGTTCTATTAGTTCTACAGCTTCAGTTTCGGAACTTTCACGCTTAGTAACACATACAGCTGTTCCCTCACCACAGTGCAACAGTGAAAAGGGACCCCTTTCAAACAGTGTCGCGTTCCGAACGTTGTTTAAGCGACATACACCGGTATTGCGGTATTTTAAAATTCATATCATAACAAAAATAAACACCGGTATTCGGTATGAACCGGTATACCGCCCAGCACTATGTTCAGTTACAGAACACTCTGTAAAGCTTGTCTGGGCAAGTAACAGCAACCAAGGAGGGATAGCAAAAGGTCAATTGCAACAGTTTAAATCAGTGAGCATCACTGTAGGAGGCTGATACAAGTGCGGCATTCTAATTCGCATATTATTCATCCTATATATTATGCGTCAATGTGTCCCAAATCATTGTATGAGCTCATATTGCCTGCAACCCCTTGTTTTATGGAACAGTAAGGCGTTGATAGTTCTGCTTCAAATTCAAGGAATGCAAATGCAAGGCTGTAGTTGTTAGTTTTTTAATGTATCGTGAATTTTCAGGTAATGAATTTAGCCACATGTTAGCTACACATTTACATGCATGTCCTAATATTAGCATATTGTCTTTCTAAATATTCAAAAATGCTTTATGTAAATTTTTATCACCAGTGAATTCCATACATTTAGTATGTACAGTGTTTAGCATTTAATATGATGTTGATTACTGAAATTATCTATGATTCTCTTCACATTTGCAGGAATGCCAGATATAACACCATATAAACCAACAAATTCCCTAATTCCCAATTAATTAGCGTGCACGCACGCACACACACACACACACACACACACACGCACACACACACACGCACACACACACACACGCACAAAAAACAACAACTCAAACTAAAAGTCCAGTTTTAATTTGAGAAACCTGGAAATGTATCCAGGTGAGTAGCACACATGCTCTGATGTTTGAATCATTTCCTGTTCATTTCACTTCATGTTGGTTTTTCTGTATAATTTAAGGCAGAAAATCCCATAAACATAACAATCGTTAAAAAAATAGATGGGTTTGCCAATGCTGCATATCTTTGCAACCCAGTGGGGCTACTGCATACTTAGAAGTTATCTCCCTTTCTCCAAAACCAATTTAAAGGCAGCATGATTAAGGATATCCAATCACATGGGCTCTACTCGCCTGGGGTAAGGAGAGCACAAACTAGGATCGTCCAGAGAAAAAACAATTCAGCACACAGCGTGTATGCGTTTGCTTTCAATCGACCCCCCACCATGTGTTTTGAAACGAAGTGTGAAGCTGCAGCTCGCCTGTGTTTAAAAGATGCAACATATCTACTAAAGACGCAGACCGGGAGCTTGCAGACAACGCGGGATTATCCCGTATTCTGAGCAAGATCAGAGACCTCTTCAAACAACAGAGACTTCTGCCCACTTGCAAAGGGAGCGAACAGCTGTCAAACCAATATCCCCAATCATTTATATGCATATGAGGACAATGCATAGCGAGCTTCAGCATTGATGGCATAATTAAAACCAATTTCATGGCTTAATATATGAAACAATATTTGATTTGCGTAATTCTGCTCTAATTAAAGTTCACAGCTCAGAGGAACCACATTTGCATTTTACGAGATATGCGTAGTGGGTAAACACGATTGATATTGGCATCTTCACGGAGAGCCGGGCCGCTTCCTGTAAATGAGATAATGCTCTCTCTTCCTTCCTGTGTCCTTCTGTTTGCTGGTCTTGCTGGCCTCCTGCCACAGCATGCTGTACAGATAATCAATGAGGAGATCATGGCTGCCAGAGTTTGTCAGCGTGACTCAGCATTCGCCCATTTTAAGATCCATCTCAGTCCGGTCTACCTCAGTGTAAAGATGCCACATATGAACTCAATCCCAGAAGACAAGTGGATTTCGGTGTAAGGAGGTTCACAGCTATGTGCTGAAACTTTCCACATGAGAAGTCAGCTATTATTTTTGTTTCTTTTTTTCCATCTATTTATCTGTAAGCCTTTCAGACGAGACAAAGGGAACACAAGAAATGGTTTTGTGCACGCTTTTCTAGAAATAAATAAATAAATAAAATAAAAATCCCAAAACAACTGCTCACCAGAATGAGGTTTTCAGCAGAGACCACCATGCCATGCATGGCAGACAACCTTGCGCTCACATAGGGGAATATATTCTGTTTGTTTAAGGAGGCGGAATTGAGTAGAAAAGAAATATATGGGAAAAAAAGACAATAGAGAATAGCATGTGGAAAGCTTAAATACTGTATATTTTCTGTTTTAATTTCTGCTGCTTGTCAATATACATCTGTGTATTTTATTGAGTTAGATTTGACTTTAAAATAGGGCTGTCAAAGATAATGCATTAACTAATTAGATTATGTTTAATTCCATTAAACTCATTTAAAAAAGTTAACCCCACAATGCATAAAGGGGGTCAAATTTATCAATAAAATTATTTAATTCCATGATATTCTTAGTATGTCTTGCATGTGATCTTCAGCAATGTCAATGTCAATGTGTGACTCTCTATGGAATTTTGTCTCTTTCTGTTTAGCATAAAAATATGTGAAGAATGTGGGTAACCATACAGTTGCTGGTCCCCATTGACTTCCATAGTATGGGAGAAACTGTTTGGTTACCAACATTCTCCAAAATATCTTGTGTGTTCAGCAGAAGAATAACGATGAGTAAATGACGACAGAATTTTCATTTTGGAATGAACTGTTCCTTTTGTTGTACAGGTATTTACAAGGGCACATAAGCATTAATGAAACATTTAAATCAATTTGTAAATTTTAATCACAATGCTAATAAAGAAAAATGGCTTTTCTGTGAAGAAAACTATAGAATCCAACACATATGAACCCCCTTTATGCATTTATAAATGTTTTTTGGGTTATGCATTTTAGAGTCAACACATTTAACCTCAACCGACCTTACTGTTTCAATCTGTTTTGTGACATGTCTAAAGTCTGGTTGGAAAGTTAGAACCTTGCAAGAATATCAATAAATGATAGCGAAAGAACAGCTCCTTCAGAACAACTCTATAAAGGAAATCTCAAATGGGATTTTTGTCAAAAGTAAAGTTATTCACAGTTTTTTGATCTAATTAAATTATCATTAAAGCTCAACAAACATTAGCTAGTAAATACACAGTCGATAGAAATGTTATTCCGAAGACCAAGGGAGGACATCAATAAAACATCTTTGCTATATATTATTTTGCTTTCTTTTCTAAAAAGAGGAACTTAATGCATTAAAACTGAATGCACTGCATTTCTCACTTGCTGAATGTGTTGGAATAGTTTGGCACTGCTGTGGATGTGTCTGGTTGGACTGTGGCGGATTACTGGCCAGCGGTGGGAATGGGCTGAGTCCTCCGAGCCACTGCGGCACGACAGATCTGCTGACCTTGCTGTTTTGCCAAGCCCCCTCAGCCGGCATTTCAATGAGCCTGTGCCAGGGTCCAAACTCCCAGGGGTTGCTGGGATTTAATCTTTAAAGAACCCGCAGATAGATAAATAACGCGAGAGAGCAAATCCACAAAAATCTGTACGATACTGATCAGTGCAGCAAAGCCGCATCGACGATAAACTCGCATTTTGTTAAAATGCTCATATTCTAGCTGAAAAAAGCCACTTAAACTAGTCTGATTTGCTGGTCTGAGCTTGATTAAGCTGGTTTTGGCTGCTTCAAATTGTCTTTCAATTGGGTCAAGCTGATGTTTCTTTCTTTTGCGTAACACACAAAAAACGATATTTTAAAGAAAGTTTCAAATGTTTTTGTCCATAAGTCAGTGGGTTCCAAAACAACACTGGAGCCCAATGACTTTCACTGTATAACCAAAAATCACTAAGATATTTCTCAAGTACCTTTTTTTTTATTTCATAGAAGAAAGAAAGTCATGCAGGTTTGGAATGAAACAGGGTGTGTGTATATGACCTTTCTCTTTAATTCAAATTCACTCTTGCAGTTTTTGAGAAACCAAAACCATTTAACCATCCCTCTCCTTCTGCATACACACACGCTCCTTTGCGCACACAAACACACACACACACACTCCCTCAGTGCCATGTAAATAGACCGCTGCATGGGGAGAGATGTTGTACAACTCTCACTGACTCATGCACAGCACACTTTCAATCTTCTTCTCCACTCCATGCTTCGGCTGCCATCCCATAATCCTCTTACCGCCTGTGTCACACTGACATACATTCCCCCCCATCCCTTTCTTAGCATTGCCAATGTGCGCTCACACCTCTGTGGCCATATCCAGTCAATTAATCAATGCTAATGTAATACGGCCCTCATCGCGCCACCATCGGGATGGCGTCACGCCACTGATCGCCTCACGCCGACCGATCTGCTTACAGGAACCCAAGGTCATGGCTTACAGGTTGCAGTCCATTTGAGTGTGTTTACAGCAATTAAAACGGGCAGCGTGAAGGAGAAGGGTGACCGCGAGTTTGGGGGTAGTAGACGGAGAGAAAACGTGGGATTAATTGGCACATTATTGGATCACATGTCACAGTTGACAAGATGAGCCAGGTAAACATTTGAACTGGCTAATCGATAGTGCAAACACATGGAGGGCATGAAAAGAGATTTCAGATAGAATAGAATAGAATAGAATAGGTCTGTTTAGAATTGATCAGCCCAGTAAGATATTCAAGAAGACCGCAATAGGAAGCGTGGCCAAATTTTTTTAAACCCCCAAAATAAACACTGAGTTACAATAGTGAAACGGCTCAAAGCTGTATTCCATCTGTCTATTCTACTGAAGATGATCCCATTCGACAGACACTCTCTATGAGCAAATCCTGACGTGTTCGGATTGCATTTTATGGCAGCTGATGCAGACTGTGGAATCTGAGGCAGTTTTTCGTCTGGCACATATCTGACATAATTCTCACTGTATCAAATTCCCATGTCTCATCCATTTGCTGCTATTTTCAGAGCAGATAGATGAAAAGAGGCAAACGAGTGATATCAAATAGAGACACACATTCTAACATGAGTAATCGCTAAAACGGCAGATGAAAACTTGGAAAAGAGATGTAGGGATGCGAGAGTAAAGTAGCCCTCCCCATAGAAAAGAAGCATCACAAATTAGATCTCTCTAATATTTCAATGGGTTCTAGACAGCAATAAGATTAAATGAAGTGAAGAAGGAAAGAAAAAGACCACAGTCATTTCAAATATGTCTCTCAAAATGTGTTTAAACTTGTAAAATACAAAAGACTACGATCAAGTCTCATCCATATCTCATGATATACAAGACCAAATTTTGTGAGATGGGAATAGACTTTAATTTTATAATTCTGCAGGGATAGTTGAACATTCTGTAATAATTTTCAAAACCGGAATGACTTTCTTTCTTTTGAGGAAAACAAAACAAGATATTTTCATTGTATGGACAATAAAATGTTATTTTGTGTCCCACAGAAGAAATAAAGCCATGCAGGTTTGGAACGACATAACGGTGAATAAATGATTACAGATTTGAACTATCCCTTTAGTGTATTTGAGCAATTCGTGTCTATTTGAGTCAATTCAAGTCTACAAAACAATTTGAGTCTATCTTATGTTTTCTAAGGCATTTGAAAACAAAAATCTAAGAAAACATTGATTTTAACAGTTTCATTTGAAGGTGAGATACTTACAATACGCCCCCTGAGCTATGAAAGAGCAATTTCTGAGGAATAAAATGTTCCTCTAGGCCACTACAAGAGAAAAATGTGAAGAGATGCAAGGTGACCCTTTTGTGGTCTTGAAAAGTGTACATATGCCAACAGAGGGACGCATGTTTCCATTTGTCTCTTTGATTGACAGACAGGCCAGGGTAAACATGAGCAGGTCCTTTCAGTCTGCTTCTTTCTCGTCTGATCTTCGATTCCCATGGTTACAACCTTGGGAGGGAAGATATTTCAGCACAATGTGTTGGTGTATTTAATTCCGCAAAATGAATTTTCAAAAGGGTTCTGCTGAGGGACCTAAATTCACTCTCTTCCTGCACAATTCAGACTATTATTCAGAGGAGGACATAAGGATTGACTGATGTTTCACGGTGTATGAACGTCATTGATTATTGGGTTTGAGGCTTTTGGAATCGTTTGTCAAAATGTAGACCATTTTTAACATGCTATCATATGGTGCTGATGGACTTTAAAATATCCCGTTTTAAGATTGTTTGTCATTGTCTCAGTTTATGCTGTCAGGGGGTCGGGACTAAAAGTGGTTTAGTCGGAAAGGATGATTGGGTGAGACAGGGTTAGAGGGAGGGGTAATGGGGCAGATGAGGCAATGGCAGACATGACATCATTCTTGTATTTACGACCCCCCTTAGAACTAGGCAACAAAAATTGCTCTGGTCCCCCATCCACCTCCCCTCATGATGATACACTTTGTGTCACACTTTATCATAGTCACATGGTCCACCTAATGTGAACGGACAGGCAACTTCACTGATACAGACGGGGCCATTTTGGCCGTGCTGACCTCAGTCTGCGTGTTTGTGAGTTATATGTAGCACATGGCCGATGGCTAAAGGCTTCATTTTTGACAACAGCGCTGGTGATGTCGTCTCTCAATCCTCACAGACATTACAGTATCTGGGGTGAAAGAGGGGTAAGAGGTTTCAATGGTTACAGATATTACGACAGCATTATACCCCATTATGTAATTCACTGAATGATGTAGCTTGCTTATGCAAGACATCAACACTGGATCTGAGACATCTGTCACACCATTAGTTTTCGGTTTTGGATGCCACACATCTCCAAAGCATTCCCTGACCTTTTGGAACGACAAATGTGATGAGTTGTTGTCTGTGCCAACGACTGAAAAAGAAGACAAAAGAAGAATCGATGTCTCTTTGGGCCTGCAGCACACAAGTCATGTTTCATCTTTCTCAACTTCCACCTCACATCTTATTTTTCTTTTGATATAAGTGTGGGGAAGCTAATTTAGCTTCTAGCAAAGCAGATTTAACATGCTTTATTACAAAAAGTGATTAACAGGTGATATAGTACAGGTATTGTTAGGTTTGTTGGCATTTACATATAATCTGATCAATTTAGCTCTTAAAATAGTAAAAAGTTTCTCAAAACAGGAAGTGTGAATCATTTTATGCAATTTCCAGAGGTTGGGGTGCTACAATTAGCATTAGCTGCAAGATTTGTCTAGTTTGTAAGGTTTGTAGCACCAAATATTCAGCGCATATTGAAAATGTTCAAAAGCTTGCTTTAGACACTCTTTTACTGAATATATATCATCATAAAGCAGCCTAAGCTTGTGTGTTAGCTTTAGTTGGTCTACCAGCTTCTACCAGCTTGCAAGACTGGTTTTGGAGGGGTTTTGGTCATTTTTCAGAAGGTTGCCTGTCTAAACCAGCTAAACGTCATCCTGGCCAGGCTGAGATGTTTCAGTTATAACAATTACAGTAAATGGGTCTTTTTGGCAAGGTCATTAGCAAGTAAAATCATTGAGTTCACCTGAATAAACTGTCAAAATTGTCTAGGTGCATATTAGTACCTTAGAAAAGTAATATATGCTTAAGGTTCCATTATGAAACTTTTAGGGGTATTTAAGGTACAAAGTTGTCCCTTTAAAGGCCTGTATCCTGTATTGCTCTTCAGGTTAAATATAAATATATTTTAGATTTACCTGATTCTTAAAGACACATTCAAAAGCAAACTGTGTTAAGTCTCTTCCTGTCGAAATGGACCAAATCTTATGTCAATAGTTAAATTTGTGGCTATTAAAACTTTGACAGAAGTATGTAAACACATTTTGTTACATATTTTTCCTTTTACACCTATAAATGGGTATGTGTGTGCGCTTGTGTTTATTTGTGTGCAGGAATGAGGGCAGAGAGAGACAGAGACAGAAAGAGAGTCCACCGTGGCTGTATTCTCAGGCTCATTCCATTTGCATCAGTGATTTAGCAGCCTTTCCAAAGCCTGCGACAAGCGTGCTCTCATTAATTAAAGTCCCTCGTTCTCCCCCCACGTCTGCACGCACTGGGTACTGCGGACTTATTCTAAATAAATTTCCACATAGCCATAAAACCTGTCCCTCAGGATTATCCCTCAGCACCCCCCACTCTCCATTCCTCTGTCTCCTTTCTCTCTTGATCTCACTCTCTTTCTTCCTCAGACTTTATCTTAAACTAGTTGCCTCTTGTTTTTTCTTTTGATCAACCCAGAGGAAAAATTTAAGTACTTAATGGAGTTCTCAATTATGTTGCATTTAAATATCAACCTTGTCTTTGATATTTCTCCTAAAAGACACAAGTTAGAGATACAGTGGAATCCGAGATAGAAAATCAAATGTGGATCAGGCTGTTTGGGCTGACTTTTGATTTCAAATTTTGCTATCTGATCGCAGTGTGTGACAGTGCTTTCACACATACAGCATTTTCTCTAAATTCTCAAATTCTCTAAATTTAACAGACTATTACTAAATTAAAATACCAGCAAAACAGCGAAAGAAGTTGTAATATCACCAAAAAGTTATGTAATTATGCTATATGTGAACAAAGCCACAAGATTAATGGCTTTAGAGTGCATGAATTCACGATGCTCTGATTCACGACATCTGCTAAAACGTCAGAAAAATCGGAAGGATTTTAGTTACAAATCTGAGAGAACTGATGCAATTACTCCACACTGTTTAGATGTACATCTGTGATCTGAGAAAATGTAAAAAATGTGATTAAAAATGCTCTCTTACTATATTTCTGGCAAATATCACACAGTTTAGTCATGAAATGTGAGTGGTAACAATACAATATTGATACAATCTGATAAAAGATGCAAAGCCACTGCATGTGTTAATAGCAGATGTGGTACATATTCCAGAAAAGGTAATCTAGCAATTTTACAGCAATTTAACATGTGAAAGTGGCTGTTGTTGTTGTTGAGATCTCTGGTTAAACGCTATAAGAAAAATGTGGCAGATTACTAGTCTTCGTTTGTCCTCTATTTAATCTTAGTGCTATCTAGGAGAAACAACTGAGATATTAAAGATATTTAATTTGTGTTTTTCCTTTCCTATGATAATTTTCACCTCTTCCCTCAGTTTTCTTTCCTTCTCTCTGATTTGCATCATTCTTCAACAGCCGCTGCGGTCATGTTACCCATGCTAACATTTACATCATTCAGACAAGCAATTGGTCACTGTACCCACTCTCCATTAAGCATGTATATATATATATATGTGTGTATTGACGTGTGTTTGCTGTGAGAAGACACTGAAATTGATGGTTTGGACATCTAGAGCGGCTGACATATGGGTCCAAGGAGACAGAGGTAAGTCTCTAACCCCTCACCTAAGTGCTCCCCAAGTCACCAACTCAGCACTTTACACAAGAACACACACACACACACAAATAGCAGTTTTGCAGGTGCATGACCTCAGCATGTATTTGCCTATATCTCTCCCATATGTATATGTGCAAATCCGTCTGTGTATCTTTGTGATTGTGTGTAAAAAGAGAGAGAGAGAGCATTTTAGAATGCATATGGGGAGCAAACTGCAATGGCAGGGCTTTTTGTTCAAGTCCCCATGGGGCAGCAGTCACAAATGAGTCAGCAGCTAGTCGGATTTACAGCACATTGATTAAATTAGCATTCGTTCCAGCAGCAGAATATCAACTCATTCGACCAGCCTTGTCCTCCCACCCTCAAACACACACACACACACACACACACTCTCTCCATCTCAACTCCAGCCGCGAGTTGCCCAGCCAGGTTCACCGGCCTGGTTTCTCCCCCTCTTTTGGCCCACAGCTGCCACCCCCCATCCATGACCTAGGAATTATTTATTTCCTCATTACAGGGAGCAAAAATTGACTCTGCAGCAAGGAAATAAAAAATGGACCTTAAGGACACAGATGCAAGAAATGTATCTATTTTGTAGGTCAGTGCCCAAGACCAGGTCCCAGCTAAAATCAAATATTGACTGGCCGCGGTGGAACATAAGCCCGACTCTGAGAGAAGGCCCGAGGGTGAAACCGAGCTTGCTGACCTGCTTCTCTGTGATATGCACCGGGCCAATTACACATTTTCTGCTCAATTAATTTGCCAGGAGAAATTGTATCAATTAGCAGGGAAAAATAACAACACACTTTTCTTTGTTATTCCACTGTGTAACAACTCGTTTCTCACTCTTTCTTTTCGTCCTGTGGAAAAAAAAATGTAAACATGAGCTGCCCTGATGGCTTTTTCTAAAGCAGTATTTATTTATGAATATTTAATCAATTAGTGAAAGCCCTTTGCAGAGATTGCCTGTAGCATATCACGATGAAGTCCTTATTTGAATAGAGCTCAAGAGATTATTACTGCAGAAATGCTTTGTGTTTGGTGGTCCTTCAAAAGAAAAGAAGAACAAAAGAAAAGAGATGGCCTTGCCGATCAGATTAGTGGCTGAAATGAAAAACACGATAATCAAAAAGCCTCAGACCGTTGGTGTGTATAATTTCTCCTCTAGAGGTAGCAAAAAGAATTGCACTAATATCGTTTCCAAACAGGTTTCCCAAATACTGCCCCATTTGCCATTGTTCAAACAAACAGGAAGTCTCGCCTCAAACTCATGCTACTGGTGAACCACGATAGTGATATGTTAGACAGCTTTTTGGAATGACAGGAAGAAAACACAGGTAATGCATTCTGGGGAAATTAAGTGTTTCTTCATCCTGGTCCATAAAAGCCAAATATATATAACCATGAAAATTAAACATAATTAATATGTTTTCGTCTGCAGTGATTTTATTTACATTCAAAATCAATTCAAACTGAAGAACTGAATTGGGATTCGCATTCTCATTTGAGTTCAATTTCAAATGGCATACAGCCCTGCTAAGTGTGTTTGGCTGGCATGGTTTGGGAAGGATGGGGGTCAGGGGGTTGTTTCTTCCCTTCTCAGGGAACAACCTGACACTAAAGCTCACCCATTTTGCGGAGATTTTGAGCAGGCGGAAGGATTTGAGCAATGTTACCAATCAGACCTAACCCAACCTCCACTAATCCAGGGTGGATTTAGAGACCGTTGCATTTCAGGGGGGCTTCAGACCTCACAAACACACTCTGCCCTGATCAGGGCTTTGTAGATAACACACCTTACAAGGGCAGGCTGAATTTAAAATTCAAAACAGAGCTATTTAATTCCTTTATCTGCAAATATACTTTAACAGTCTGTTTTTCATGCTTGTCATCAAAATTCTCGCCTGCTCCTCCCAACTCAATTCAGACCCCAGAACTGTGATTAAATAACATCTGAGCCACACTTTCATTCACAGTGGATACATCTCTCAGCATGTCATCGGTGTCCAGCTTTTTAAATGGATTACACTGTCAAAACCATTTATTCAGATTCATGATATTGGTGCTGGAATTGCAATTCTGTAACAGTAGTGCAAGCGTGTTTTTGCAGTTTTTGTTCCTTAATGCTACAAACTGACATCTACAGCCCATCCCGTCATAACATAAAAGACTTAAGTCAGAATCTTGAGGCAGAGGCGAGTCAGGAAGCGAGACGCCATGGTGCCGCTGACATTGGCTATTGATTTTGTTTCTCCGTATCCTCATTATTACCTCTGAGAGGCCCATCTTCCTGACCCTGCCCATAACACAATTAAAAAACCCACATTAGGCTGAACGAAGAAGAGTCTGATTCGATTAGAAGGGAGCTGATGAAGGCCAAAGCCTTTCAGCAAGAACACGCTCCTCCTTTTGTCACCTTTATAAGGTTTTGGGTCAGAATGGATTTGGAATAAAAAAAATCCATGCATAATGCTTTTGAATAGAAAACGTTTTATTTGGGATGGACTTTGACCCTTGTGGTTGAGAATGAATGGATGACAAGAGGCATAAGGAAGAGGGTTGGGAAAATTAAGTACTGACTTTTTTTCAATTCTTAAGTGTGAATTTAAGATGAACTGGCTACACCAGTAGAATTGGAATTTGCATTGGAATGACAACAAGGGAAATTTGCAGAAATGTAATTGAAATAAATTAAACAAAAGTAATGCATTCTGGGATGAGGTGTTCTTCTATAAGGCTATATAAATCCTCAAACATTTTTTTGGACATTTTTTTTTAAACCTTCAAACATTGAAATCACAATTTAAATTAATTTCAAACTGAGGCATTAAATTGAGCTTTAAAAGTAATTTTCAATTCAGTTCACGATGTACAAGCACAAGGACAAAGTGGGAAGTTGCAGAATAGTCAGCCGCTGGTCAAAGGTCAAGGGCAGAGGGATTATGTGGCATCTCTTGGGAAGTTATAAAGGAGGGATTTATTGGCAGGGGCACTCTCAGAATAATCCGCATGGCTGAAAAGTTACCTTTGATCAATATATATCTGCAGAGCACTGGAACAATGGAGCTCATGAGAGTATGTCTTCCTTCACCCTCTCTCGACCGCCATTTTCCCCTAGTTCACCTGTGAAAGGGGAATAAAATAAGATTCTGGATATTGGTAAATGGAAAAAGAAAATCCATTTATTTGCAGTAGCCTGAAGGCTAGTAGCAAAACTACAACCGTCTCTCTCTGGCTGGACAGAAAAAAACCCTCACATCCCCCCAGCGTGATCACGCTACCAACTGTGGACCTCGGCTCCATCTACCAGACTCATGAGAACACGCACACCTTAACCCTTCGCTTTCCATCTCTCTCATCCCTGAAAGCAGCTTTCTGAATCCATCTCTCCACACCATGACTAAATCCAGGGGCCAGGGATCAGGGTTTTCACCCACCGAGAACAAATTCACCTGTCAAGGTGCCTTTATACCAGCTCATATAAGCCTCAGGGCACCAGCATATTTACGGCACTGTCACAGTTTCATCTTTTATTATAGTAGCATGACCCAGTAGTACGCCTGTCCGTACCCCTCACCTCCTGGGAGACGCCGGGCACTCTGATCCCTATACGGAGCACGTGGAGGATCGGGAGCAGTGACGATTCGTGCCTCTCTATTATCTGTCCCTGCCAAAGAGGTGCAGGAGCTTTTCTCAACCTCTGTCCACCCGAGGGGAATGACTGTCTTGTCGGAGAGTTGACTTCCATTTCCCTTTCTTTATCGCACCAGTGCTCAGCTGATTGAGATGATCTCTCTTGCTCGCTCGATCTCTATTTCTCCCTTAAATCCCCCTCCACAGGGAGCCACCACAGAGTTAGGGCTTAACAGCTCCCCCAACTCGCATGCCCTCCTCTCCCTCCTCCTCCGAAACTCTCTTCTGGGGACAGAAGCTCAGAGGTACGAAGTATAATTCTGGCATCCTGACCATATAAGATAAGGGAGTCAGCACACATGCTCATCAACAGCTAGGCCCTATCAAATATTCATAGGCCTTGACGGACCCTACAGTAAAATGGCCAATTTGCCAGACTACGAATGGCACACTGAAACTGGCGGATATGCTCCAGCCTACTGGATGTCCACAAGGGATGTGGAGGAAAGGGCAGCCGACCTCAGGACAAAATTTGCAGTTTTGGGTGGTTTTGTATGATATTGCTGGCATGGACATGCTTAGAGGACAGAGGAGGAAATGTGGAGATGATTTGGCGATAGTGAGAGGGGAAAAAAGAGAGAGATAGCGAAAGTGAAGGGGAATAAATGCTGGCGAGAGCGCTGTGGCAGCCGATACAGAAGGATTAGAGGAAGGAATGGTCAGCGGCAGCAGGCTTAAGCAGTGGGCTGATATTTCCAGGCAGGACTTATAGCCTCCAGTCTGTCACCAGTACACAAACACTAATTCACATACTATCCATTCAAAAAGCATGTTTAGGTAATAGTAAGATTAGTGCATTCAAAATCATATGTTGGAAATATACTGTACAAGATATACTAGGTATATTATTTCTAGCAGGCTTGTGTGCTGTTGATAATTGAATTAGGAGTGGTTTAATTTAATTTCTGAGTTTGAACTGAAGTAGAACTAATAGAACTAATTCAAATTGGAAGGAGAAATAAAAGGAATGCAAAGAAATAGATCTCAGTAAGAACTCGGTAAGTTTGATTTTTAACAAGAAAATGAAATATTTGTCAAGGCAAAATCTGTTGACTTGTCAGCCTTTGAAAGTTTTTAAAAGGCTTTGACAGTCTAGAAGTTTCAGGTCTAAGGTTTGAAGATGGCCTTACAGACAGAATTATGGATGAGAGTTGAAGAACACTTCATTTCCCAGAATACATCTCCCAGAAATTGACAGTGAAAATTCACTTATCACCCCCCCCCCATCACAGATGACAAATAGCTAAGAAACACCGTGGCAGGTGTCGATTTAAAAGTATGCACATTACCCTACCTTCTTCTATCGTTTCAAGTTTATCCATCATTCAAATGCAAGAAAAATATAGCTGGTTTTCCAGCTATGGGGGGATTCCCCCGGTCTATATGTCTCTCTGCATCAGCTAAATTATTTTTTTTATTCCCAGGGAATAGGAGTTAAAACTCCCACCCGGGTGACACTACTCCAATAACAGACCATGCAAAATACCCAAAAATATTTAAAATATTGCAAAGTAACATTGCAACCTTGCAAACAATAATAAAATCAGAAAAGGACTTCAACTGTAAGCGACACGAGCATACGCAAAACAAAGGGAACAATATGATGTTTGTTATTAT
>NW_015667292.1:497314-498765 GCF_001515625.1 Sinocyclocheilus rhinocerous
TTTTTTTTTATTTACCGCTTAGGCAATAACATTGACAATAACGTATATCTTCAACATACGTTGTCTATGACCAAAAATGTAAGAAGATATGTTTTCAGTGGACTTTTAAAATTTGCTTTGCTTGAGAAAACAAAAATATACAGTTACAGTGTTTTTTTCTTTTGATTTAGTCGAGTTGGTTTTGCATCAAACACGATGTGATTTTCGGCAATCGAGATCTGACAGCAACAGCGCATTTTTCCACTTGGGCGAGCGCTTCGCGAACAGCTTACCTTGCGCATGAAATCTGCGCAGACCAGCAAATCACTGAGAACACGTTACAATCCTGATGAGTCATAGCAACAGAGCAGAGGCGAGAAAGCTGCGCAGAATCCGCTCACCCGGAAGCAACCGCAACTGGTAGATTTAAAGAAAATTACTGCCGTTTGGCAAATAAATCATTGTACGTACTTATTCCTAACTCTTTAAGCTTTAAGTTACATTTCAAATGACAAGGGATCAACTTATAATCATGTTTATATGAATTATCCCGTGAACTTATTCTCTCAAATGGCCTGGGTATGCGGAGCATTCACAGCTTATATGGACGGAACGCCACTGCTAGTAGAAGGACACAGCAAACACTTACCCTCTTTATTTTATCTACCTTTACCCTTCTTTACAGGTTTATATCTAATTCAAAAGATGAAGCAAAACACAAATCATGACTCTTTTTATCACTTCAGTATATGGGTGTCAAATTCAGTGCTAATATAATCTGTGAGGTATAGGAGGGCATTTGCGACACAGTAAGGATGATTGAGACATAAACAGTCCTTGCTCTTAAACCACAAGCGTCTATAGGCAGAGCTGGAGAATTATCTGCATAGAAGCACAGCAGGCCCATTGGTATAACTCAGCCTGGTGTTTTGGAGTCACTGCAGCAGAGCCTTCAGCAGTTTCAATCCCCAAACACAGGTGCACATCACGGCCAAAACAGCCTCAGTGGTGCCGGCTAAAATTGATAAATTGTCGCTGTTTTTTTTTTTTTTTTACTTTATTGATGCAATATATATTCCAAGAGCTACATTGTAGTATTTAAGATTCTTTGCCTTGCCTGGGGAGAAAGGAGGATAGAAAGAGAGAGAGGCTTGTGTTAATACATTACAAGACTGAAGTAATTCACCAGAGTGTTCATAAAATAAGTGCTCGTAAACCACACCTCTGTCAGGCTGGAGCAACCCCTTACAGAGGCGCCAAGAACTACAGTAAAGGCAGTATAGCCAGGGCAACGGGTGCAACAGTCTCAAACAGACACACACACACACACACACACACAGTCTGGTCAGCTATCCTTGTGGGGACTCTCCATAGGCGTAATGTTTTTTCTACTGTACAGACCGTATATTCTATTGCCCTACACCAACCCTACCCCTAAACCTACCCCTCACAGGAAACTTTCTGCATTCATT